>NC_134492.1:39588648-39751148 GCF_040206685.1 Ascaphus truei | reverse complement strand
GCAACTGTAACTCAAGAACATAACATGTTCAACAGAAAGGGGGGCTGACTATTCTTGGTAAACCTTCTCTTGTATTGTATTTCTTCAACAAAGGATAATTGGGAGTGAATACATACTTTGTGCAAAGGAACAATTAGCTGCTCTTTAAAAGCCTTTGTTTGCTAAAGTCACTTTTTAGCCAGCTTTTTTTTTTTTTCTAAGTGCAATGCTTTTTGTCTTCTACTCTGTCAGTCATTTCTGGCTATATATACTTGTTCAGTTTTTGACAAGGAGGGGGACAGGGGACGGGCTACTTTTAGCACTAAGCTTCTCCTTTTTTAAATTTTTTTTTTATTAAAGACAAAAACTTTTGGAGTTATGGGTCCCAGAAGTAGTCTGAGAGATACAACTAAAACAAATTCTGCTAACCGTTCACTAGAGAGATTTGCTTGTATGATTTGTATAACAAATGGTCAGTCCCTATTGGGACACATGTGACTGAAGACCAGTGGCATGTTTAGTGGGTTAAATGCACCGTTAAGGTTTTCAAATAAAATATTGATCCTTTTTCTTCACAACAAATAGTCGTTGGCTTTTTTTGCACCGTTACTAATTTTTGTTATTAAAAAGTTTTGTATCCTTAATCCAACTTTTTATAAAATATTAATTAGCAATGAACCATTTCTCCCTTTTCCTTCTTTGTTGCTGCAAGTGCAGTTTTGTATATACTTTTTGCCTTGGTAACACTGATCTCCTGTCAGTACTAACTGAGTGACTATTGCGGTTGCTGAAGTGTTTCAAGTATAATGTGCATGCCACTTCACACAGGACTTTAGTATCCGTTTTGAAATAGTTGTTCTTAATGTTATTTCAAGTGAGAATTTAGTTTGAGCTTCTTTTTCACCCCGCACCTGTCTTACACACAGCTTGCTGTAATGTAAGTAACGCATGCGAGTAGCACATGGCCTTCATAGAATTTAACCACACCCAATTTGCTTGGCCAATATTGCACTTTTGTGGCATCTGAGAGGTCTATTATTCAAAGAAGCTTTTGCCCCCCTTCAAGATAGGCTTTTAAAGGGGCAATCAGAAGGAGTTAGATTTCCTCTGGTGACTGTCTGATGTCACTGTGTGTTAAACAAGTGCTAGTACAGCCAGAGCTCTCCTTCCTTCCCTTTTTTGTTTCAATAAGGACAGGGTGGTGGAATAAGGGTAAAGAAAACACTTGATTGCCAAACACTTCGCTGTTTAGAAATTCAACTTGTAATTATTTTCCCAAAGTGAAAGCGGCAAAACGTTTTGCAGTAGCATAGTTAGATTTATTTAGGGAACCCATTGATACTGTTACATTTTTGACAAAAGGTTATTTTCTTACCGTCGGTGTGGGATTTCACCTTTAACTGCAGTCCAGCTAAATAATAATCGTGAGGTCAGTTGGTAGCCAACCTTGAAACTATTAGTACATCAAAGGTTAATATACCTACTACATTAAATAAGTTCAAAACCTAAGCTATAAAAAGGCCCTGAAAAGGGTTGATTACAACTTTGGGGACATGTAAAATCTAATTTTAGTTTTCTACACATGGTCACTGTCTTTTACCTGCTGCCATGAATGTTAATAGTGCCTGACATTTGTTAATGTGGCCTTGGTGCTTAACCCTTTGAGTGCCAGAGGGGTTACGGTGCATCCTGCACTCGTGATTGCCCCGTCACTAATGACGTAACGGAAGAGAAGTCGTTCTCTTCCCACCCCCAAATGAAATGAGCAATAAGATTGACGTAGCTACTACGTCATGTGTCCCCTGGTGCTGTAAACGGCAATACTAATGTGTTACCATACTGGTTTCACAAATGTTTTTGTTGTGTACATTGCATTTCAGCCCCAGAATAAAGTGTTGTATGTACCAGGGGAGCGCCATCTTTTTGCGCTGCACCCCCCCCCCCTCTCTTACTTCGGCTCGGACGTCATGACGTCACATGGCATCCGCCGTGTTGCCATGGCGACGCATCTCCAGAAGCCGGCTGACCCAAGGTAAGTGCAGTTTACAGAGGCCTTCGCTGCTTCCCGGCACTTCATTTAAGCGCCTTCGGGAAGCGTGGGGCCGCTGTAAACCTTGCACTCCCCCCAGTTTGCGCACCTCTGGTATGTGCAATGTAAAATGAAATATCACAATTGAGATTCCTAGGGCTGTGGCCAGGCAGGGAGCGAGTGCGCTGGCGCTCATGCGCAGTGACGTCACGCTCCATGCTCGGCCGGGAGATTTGTGGCCGGCTAGGTGCGCGGGGGGCGATTCAGGGGGCACGGCCATGACGTCACAGAGCTGGTTTGCCCTCATTGGGCGAACCGCTCACGTGACGCGCTTGCTGGTGACAAATTCAAATTTGCTTGCTCTGCAAGCAGCCAAGTGCCGAGCAGGCGCTTGCGCACACTGGCCACACACATTGCCTCAATGTGTTTCATTGCGGCCAGCGTGAGCCCGCCCTCTCAGCACCACCCTGGCCGAGCCCTAAGGAATTAGGTGGTAGCCATCTTGGACTTGTGATGTCACGTGTAGTCCTGTAATTAGGGAGGGTTTGGGGCATTGAGTTTCTTTACCAATCCCACTAGGTTCTTTAAAGCTGCAGTTCAGTCTCTTTTTTTTTTTTTTTACATTTTTTTTTTTTTTTACTTCAATAGTTTCATGTGGCCAATCTCTAATTACCTAAAGAACTGTATAGCTGCAGGTCAATTCGTTCTCCATGTATTGATCAGCGAAATTTGGTGACATAATTAGTGAAGGGATCTGTTTATATTCTGCTTCAGTCCGTCAGTGGAAGTTCATGAATATTCATGAGCACTCCTGCACTGACATGTGCAAGAGGGAGGACAGGGCTGACAAAGGGGTGTGCCTGGGCTTGTGACAGGACATGAAGGGGCAGTGCCTTAGCAAATGGCTGTTAAAATAGAATACAAGAAAATTGGTCTTTCAAAGTTGTTTTTTTAAAAACAGAAAATGCTAAAAGTATTTTTTCTTACTACAGAACTGATTTATTAAAAAAACACACATGCAGGATATTGACTGAACTGCAGCTTTAATCAAAGCCCAAACTGGTCTTTTTCCCTCAGCTTTTATAATGAATCAATAGAATGAGTATACATTTTTACTCTTAACAGAAGCCAGAAGTATTTGTTTTGGTTCTCTATTTACTTCTGATTCTCTGATCATAATCAGCCTGTAATTCATGCCTTTTAAAGATGCTCTGTTTGTGGTATAGATCCCTGAAGTCTGTGAACAGTAGGCCTTATGGCATTTTATTTAGAGACCACATTAAGTGGAGAAGCTTGCTTTTTTTCTTCTCTTTAATATTATTCTGTACGATGCAAATGAGCACAATCCATACCGATTTGAGTACATTAATCAACAATATGTTGTGAGGCCCCAACTGTACTCCAGGGCTCCAGTCTTTACTTTCGCATACATAGCTTGATTTAAAAAAATAAACTGGATAAAAACGGTCCCTTTTTCATGTAGTGACCGTGACTCATAAGTGGCCCACATTAGGTGTGTTAGTGAATGTTAGCCACATATACCCTCACAAGCATGACCTCTTATCTCACCATGAGATGCCTCATGCATAGCCTTGGGAGCAGTGGTATCTGGCTCCTACAGTTGTCAATTGGCTGCTGAATCCATTGTCCCGCTCGTATTTCAGCTCTTTGTAAAGTTCCATCAATGCACTATTCATGGGAGGCAACTTTTATATACGGTTTTTACTCACGTGTCACTATTTTTGCAGTGATTTAAGAAAATGGAGTTGGATTTATGTTGACCCTTCCTTTGTGATAGGTTTATTCGCTTCCTGCTCAGTTTGTCTTAACCACCTTCACCTTCAGATCTCCCATGATGAGATGTAGTATGCTCAGACATAGTCGCTCCTAACAGAGAGGCCTGGAACGCATTGAAGATGACAACAAGCTGGTTAACTTTATAGCAAGACTGTGCAAAGAAACCTGTTCAGTTTTAAAAGCATAGTAAAATTCTACCAAATACTGTAATTCTATTCTCTATTTGAAGTTCTCCATATTTTTGTAGGGCACGAAGTCCCTGTGTAAATCTAGTTACACGTAGCGGACGTCTGTGTTCTGTTCTAATTTTGTAAAAGGTACTTCCCCATTTAGTCAATGTAAAAAAGGCTTGTGTATGTATACTTCCTTGTTGCATGTATGTAAAATACATTTGCTTTGCTCCTTTCCATACACCTTTACCAATTTCCTCTACAATGCCTCTAAAAAATTTTTAAGAATAAACTGTTCCATCCCCCTTTTTTTTTTCTTCCAGTGATTGTAATGTCATTTAAATATAGCATAGACATTTCTGCTATCTATAAAGCCAATGTTTTCGCTACCATTAAGCACAACACCGCTCATTTTTGATAACACTTTGGCCACTGCTGCCGTACGGTCGGTGGTTAGAGCGTTTCTGCTTCTCAGACAGACTAGCCGCTGACCACATACAGTATCTGTCAGATCACATTATAGAGAGACAGCTACAGATTGCAGTTCTCTACAGCGCTTAGGCTGCTTTCAAATACACAAGAAATGAAAATGCACAATACAAAGGATGCTAGTGAATACGAACTTCCCAGTGTGATTTTAGGATTAAATTTTGTTTGCGTAGATCGCTGTAATCTGAGCTCATCATTTTCCCGTATACTAGAGTTATTGAGCACTAATCTAGGGAGGATTGAAAGCAGTCCAATGATGACGCTGACAAAATAAAGGATTTTAAAATGGCTTGTGACACATGTAGGGCCTAAATAAAGAGAAACCAGAGATTAAATGTGTCCTTGTATGCCATCATTTACTATGTGGCTTTGTAGGTTAGGAAGTCCTGAACACTACATTGTATACAGCAAAAGACAGGGGTGCTCAATGCTACATCCAATTGACAAAACATATATGGTATAAAGTACAAATACTTAAATAATAACATTTTCTTTGTTATTTAGTTAAACCCTTTGGCCAAAGCGTCATAAGCCTGCATACCAACGTCAAGGTTTAACCAAATTTGCAGGTCCTAACATTAAACGGTAAACCTTTCCTTTTACCTTTGTATGAGGGGAAACAACCTTAGTGGGTCTTGTCCATACAGCAAAATGAGAGAACCTCCCACACTTAAAATTGTAGTCTGATTGTCATTTGATAAAATATTTATTATAGACTCGTTCTGGAGACCATACCAAACAGATAAAAGCATGCTGCAGCAGTTATTACCTACTGGGCCATTTCTCAGCGGGGTGTGTTATCAGGATAAAAAAGTACAAGCAATCTGTATGAAAAGATTGCATCTCAGTGGAAAACGTTCCCAGAACAATGCCAGATCCCCACTCTGCTGGAGCCATTTTTAATTGTGTTACAGTTTGTCTATGCTTTCCTTTTTCATCTTGACCACACAATTCTATGGGAAGTCCTCCTGCATGGTTTTGTTATGTCAAAGATGCCTAATCCTTTGTTATATTTGCTTGTCTGTGAAAGTTGGACCCATAAGGTGAAATTTATCAGGTCTTTTTGTTATGGGGGCGGGGGGGGGGGGGGGGTGTTCACTAGTACATGAAAAGTAACCGTAAGCTACATAACAAAGAATGACGAACTTCCCAATTAGTACACTGAAAAAATTCTAATGGTAGACGTTGATCCAGATTTCAATAAACATTTTTTTATTTCATTTTTTTAAGTGCACGTTCTTCCCCTCGACTGCAAGTCTAATGGTACGTAGTGAATTCTGTTTTTAAACTTCCCATAAAGAAATCACTGTTGCTGAAAATATTTGCAGAAATGTCCCCTGGGCACAAGGCTGGAATATATTGAAATTATTACAGCATCTCCTCACAGAGCTTGCCAGCGGCCTAAATTCTTCTGGAGGTTTTTTGTGTATGGCACAAAACCTTGTCTTACGTATTCGCACTGGCTGCCAGAGGTGCCTTCAGTACAAGCCTTGGTAGTAGCAAAGCATTGAGAGCATTTATTCATTATGTATATGTTATGGAGGGTGAAAAAGGCGACAAAAAACTATATCTATAAAGATATATCTCCTAATCTTTACTTTATTTAAAATTTTAAAAAGTAGACCCTGAAGACATGGTCTAGAAATGTTGTGGCTATATCAGATAGTGCCAATCTATACATTACTCTCCTCTTTTGTAGGCATTCGTGAGCATTTATATGGTCAGTCACACACACACATTATCATTTACTTGTATAGCGCCAACATATTCCGCAGCACGGTACAATGGGGATACAGAGATTTAATAATTACATCAACGGTTACACACACACAAGGACGAACCGATACAAAAGGGTAAATGGGGCCCTGCTTGTGAGAACTTACAATCTTGGGCTGAGTCCATGGTGACTGCAGCCATGCGGAGGCGCGCTGAGGTTGAGGGAAAGCGGGTGCTTTCCCTGGCCTTAGTTCGCGTGCCGTCCGGGGGTGTGTCTGGGGGGCAGGCCAGTGACATCACGGAGCTGGTTTGCCCTCATTGGGCGAACCGCTCACGTGACTGGCCTGCGCTCCCGTGAACGGCAAAACTAAAATTGGATTGTCGGCTACGCTTCTGCACGCCTGCGGAAGCGTGCACGAGCCCCTGCTAAAGCCGCTCTCATTGCGGCTGCAGGGGCTCACTGCCAAGCGTCAGCGCGGGCGCTGACCATGCCCGCGGTCTTAGAGGGAATGAGGGGTTGAAACAAAAAGTAAAAAGTGGCTGCTTGTTGTGGGATGGAGTATACATCTAGTTTGGGTATGGTCCTGCCAGACAGCTGATCACATTAATGTTGGGGGGGGTGTTACATAGTGTGGAGATTGGAACAGCTGGTTCTAATAGGGTTTATGTGGTGGTTGAATGTTAGTTATGTCAGATGAGCTTCCTTAAGAAAGTGAGTTTTTGAGGGAGTTTTTTTAATGTCTGAAGCTGGGGGAGAGTCTGATGGTGCGTTTTAGGGAATTCCAGATGAATGGGGCAGCAATATCTGTTTTGTTTTTTTTCTCAGTGGCTTCTGTGATTGTTCTAAACTTTACACAATATGACGTAGAAACCTGTATTTAGTATAATTCTGAGTTTATTATGAAATACTGATATCGGTTTTTCAAATGTTTTTGAAACCGTAGGACTAGGGACCAGAATAATTATCAGAATATTTTATTTCTGAAAATTATGTTTTTATAGGTTTATTTTAAGGCCATTTCTGTCAGTAATGTTTGTGCATTAATTACTGCAGCTCGGGCCTCGTCAGTGCTGGCATTACCAGTGCGTTCCAAACGTTCTATATTCTTTTTCTGGTGTCTAGGGAAATTAAGTAAAATAGCTGTACTGTACATAGAGCACAATGGCTTCTTCAGCCTGTTTACAGGATAATGGGAATGTTTTTATGAATAATGCAAGTCTTTGACTTGTAAACACGTCAATGGTTCTGACCACAACGCGGTAGTCTATGTATGTATGTATGTATGTCTTTATTTGTGTGTGTACACACACTGCGTCTATATTGTAGGTGTGGTGCTCTTATCCCTATTATCCACTAAAGCATTTGTAAGACCTGTGTACATGGGGCTACATCACAAAATAAAAACAAAACAGTTCTGTTTTAATCCCTTGTTCATAACAGACAGTGTCACAGCATTTGAGCATATTTGCTGTTTCAAACAGTTAAGAAATCCCGTTTGTGTTTTAGCTTATCTGTCATAAAGCAGCTTTTCAGACTTTGCTTCCCTACCCCCTCCAAATGAGTAAGCTGCAGTTTACATGAGTACCGATTAGCAAACAAAAAGCTTCTTCTTAAATTGAGATCCAGTTATTACAATTGCCGACCTCTACCGGTCCTAAGCCTCACTCGCTCCCTGTCTTGAAAATGACAGCTCATGCTGATCCTCTTCATTTATCAGGACTCCTATAAACCACCCACACACACACTTCTTTTTAAGAAGATCTTGTTGGTATAATTTTTCTGGTTTATATTGGGGCGGAAGGAGTAGCTCAGTGGTCATGTCCCTACCTTTTTGTTACATACAGTAGTAGATGAGGTTGAAAAAAGACATACGTCCATCATGTTCAACCTATGCGAAGTTTAGACGACAGATACTTGATCCTATATTTGTACTTGCAGTATATTGATCCAGAGTTCTAGCTAGCCTCTCCTTATAAATCAGATTATCCATCTCCTTTATTAATTTGGTGTCTCTTCTCTGCACTTTCCCTAGCTCCATAATGTCTTTTCTAAGGAGTGGTACTCAAAATTGTACTCCATATTTAAGGTGTGGTTTTAATAATGCTTTATAAAGTGGCATAATTATGTTTACTTCTCTTCTATCCATTCCCCGTTTAATGCAAAATAAGATATTGTTTGCATTTGCAGCTAGTGCATGACATTGAGCACTATTGCTAAGCCTGCTGCCTACAAGCACTCCTAAGGCTTTGGTCCCGCTTCGTCAGGCGGCGCGCGCGGCCGCGTGCCTGTTACTCACCAGCAGGGGTATCCTCCCGTGCCGGTCCCTGTCCCTCCTCACTGCACGGCTCACTACACGCTGTGACACAGCAGCCGCCAGGGGATGCAAGAGAAATGCGATCCCGAACTGTGACGCATCACGTGGTGCGCTGGTGAGCCAATCAGCGCCGGGTCTGGTGTTAGAGGCAGCTTCCCCCACCTCCAAAAGGTAGGGGGGGAGAGGGTGTGTGGTGTGGACCGACAGGGAAGGGGGGGGGGGACAGCACGTAGAGCCCTCTGCTCAAACCATGCCCCCCGCTCCCTACAGACCGCATATATCGGTCAAGTGCCTCTCCACGCGCCGCCTGTCTGCAGTGCGGGCGCGTGGTCTGAGGCAGCAGAGCCTTAGCCTAAATCCGTCATCAATGGTTCCCCTAATTTATCTCCATTTAATTTGTAAGTTGCCTGTTCTTGTTTCCCAAATGCATATCCTTACATTTATCTGTATTAAACCTAATCTGTCATTTTGAAACAGTTAAATCCGTGTCTGCTCTCCGTGTGACTTTGAGCAAGTCACTCAATCTCCCTGTGCCTCAGGCATCACAATTAGATTGCATGCTGTACGGGCAGGAACTTGTTGTACTGTAGCGTGCGGTGTGTAAAATTTTGCAGGTGCTGTATAAGAGCAATTCTATTCCATAACTATTGCTCCCCTGGTGCAGGACAGTCCTCACGCCCCCCCCCCCTCTCCCCCCCCAAGAGGTCAGGCTTTCAGGATATCCCAGCTTTAGCACAGGTGGCTCAGTTAGAGGTTTGAAGACTAAGCCTCTGAGCTACCTGTGCTGAAGCAGGGATATTCTGAAAACTTGACCTGTTGGGGTGGGGGGGGGGGGGGTCTTGAAGACTGAAGTTCAGCACTCCTACACTAGTGTATCCTCATCACTCCTGTTTCTGTGGAACTCTAACATACCTGGCCCTTAGTAGATGACATTCTGATCCCTGCTCCTACACACTTACCACTTGCTATCTCAGCCCTTTAGAGCAGGGGGGCAAAAACTTTTCAGTCTGTGCCCCCCCCCCCCCCTTACCTTGGCTCCAGCGTCAAATAACGGCGGATGGTCATGTGATGTCACGTGACTCTACCGCATTGCACGAAGGTAAGGACATTTTCAGAGACCTCGTGCGGTCCCCCAGCATTTAATTTAAATGTCGTTGGGAAGAGCGCATAGCCTCTAACGCTGCGCCCCCCCCCCCCCCCCCCCAGTTTGTGCACCCCTGCTTTAGAGCTTGGAATATAACCCTTGTAAAATCTTACTATTGTAACAGTTTAACATCTGACATCATTGAGTATGAGTTGATAATCTAACTTCACCTATGACACTGCCTATAAATTTACAACATAGCTTTCTTTTCAAAAGGAAGCAGCGTTCCTTTTGATACCACACAGTAGTAGACTCCACGTGTGAAATCATCATGGTGTCTTTTAAAAACGTATGTGCACTGGGGCTTCTTTGCTAAATTCCCTTTAAGGAAAATTAACTTTAGAGGTGTAGAATTGCTGTTCAGGTTGATGGTTTCCCGGTATTTCCTCCTCATGCACTAAAAATATGAGATGCATAAATCCATTAAATACAAAAAAGTAATGGCTGCTAAACATATCAAAGAACAAAATATTGTTTGCAATTCTGATTTCTTTTCTTTTTTTGAACTGTTAAAAATAGGTATCGGGGAGTATTTATGTTTCAAGGGCAGCAGCAGGTGGCTTTTCATATTTTCACATTAGATTTTCACATACTGTACACATCTGCTGTACCAGCTGACTTCTTAAAAGCATTTTTGACAGTGCTAATTAACAGTAGTCCTTGCTTACACCACCATTATAACTATTTATTTAGTCCCTTCTAGGACCAAAGTGAACGAAACAGTTGCGTGTTTCAGAGGTTAAATGTGGGTGTTTCAACTTTTTTTTCTTTAAAAAAGCCAACACCTATAAGTATTTTGTAATTATTAATTTTTTTTTTTTTTAATTTTGTAAACACAGCGAGCTGAGATATGAAAGGGATTTTTATTTCCTCTGGCTACATTTTTTTTGTGTGGTTGTAGTGAGTAGTCAACAAGAGTTTACTCAAGCAAAGCCCACTCTTTCCCCGTCCAGTGTCTCTAATGGCTCTCTGATCTGTGCTTATTTCCAAAGTAATAAAAGCAGCCACATTTTTGTTGGTCTGTAAGCAAGCTTACATTTGTTTAAAGAAGTTAGATTGTTCAATTATGGTGGAAAAGGGGGGGGGGGGTTGATAGACAGCACTCTGACACACTGACTCAGCAAGGTTGCAGGGTGCACGGAACAGGAAGGGACCCTAATTCCCTTCAGAAGTACTAACAAATCAAAAGATAGTACCAGCACTCTCTGTCTCACAGCTACAGATATAAGCAAATACCAGTGTAGGGAATATGAATAATTTAATGACACTAATAATAAACTGAAAATATAGCAACAATAGCCAATACGCCAATGCAAGAATAAATATCACTATAGAGAAAATCAAAAAAATGGGGTAGAGGGGAAAGAAGGAGAAGGGGAAAAAACACAAAAGAAAAGCAAAAAATCACAAAAATGGAAAAAGGAAAGCAATCTAGGGAGGCGACGTTTCGAGGGGTGACCTCTTCATCTGGCCCATTCCCCCTGGTCCCAAAGGGTCCCAGAGGTACTTCCCTAAGCCTTCCCTCCCCACTGTCAAATAATCCCACACTCAGCTAATGATATAAATCTAAAGTCTAAAGAGGGCAAATCACATAAGCAGATATCAAATATCAAACAATAAATGTAAATACAAGAATATTGTAAAAGACACAGAACATATGCAGATATCAGATGTCTATCAGTGAACAAGTATAAGCAAACCCTCTTCCTGGTGCCCTTTCCTCAATCACTCGACAGGTGAGTCATTAAATTATTCATATTCCCTACACTGGTATTTGCTTATATCTGTAGCTGTGAGACAGAGAGTGCTGGTACTATCTTTTGATTTGTTAGATTGTTCAATTAGTTCCAACAAAATGTTTTTTTGATCTGCTACCATGGATTGCACCTTTTGTGTAGACTACATAAATATATTGGGGAATTTCATGATAATGTCATGAGATTATGTATTTTAATCCATCTGGTGCATCAGGGGTTAATGTGATTAGAGTTTTAGTTTAGAGTTTCTGTTGGGGTTGTAACACATCAGGACTTTTTCCAGGTTTGTGCTTGGCTTTAAAGTGCCTAATTGGGCCTATCCAGTATGGGCTCACTTAAAAGGGCCCGATGGGTTGTATTATGCTGATAGTCGAGATAAGGGCATTGTCTGGAGATTTGGGAATAAAATATGGCCCCTGTGACAACTGTTCTAAAGACGATTCTTTTAGAGTTAAGCTTCAAAGCATTTCTCTGCATGGGGTGTATGGATGGTCAGGGGTGTAGCTACAGAAGGTATCAAACCAAGAGTGACTTAATTAAAAATTAGAATATCCTGTGATGTCTTCTCTGCATAATAAAAGTAACAAATCTGTAACTGTGTCACAGAGGGGCAGGTTCTGACATTACACACTATGTTTTAAGCGGTAATAAGGGACAGATTTTAATTTGTCACTTACATTTAGGATTAAGATATTCATATTTAGTCTTTGTCTGTGTCTGCCATGTGTGCGTGAATGTACTGGTGTGACTTACGTGTGTGTGTAAGCATTAGTTAAGGAAAGTTATGAGTACATTTTAGATTTTGCGAGAAGATCAGTATATACAGCTAAACCCCGTTATAACGCGGGTCTCGGGGTCCACCCCGAGACCACCGCGTTACTAACGGGGTCGCGAAAAAAATAAATGGCCGCCGCGCTTTAGCGCATATTCATCCCGCGGGACAGGAGATGGGAGCGGGCATGTCCCTCCGCTCCCCGCTTCCCCCTGTCACCGCGGGACAGCCCGCGGGGCAGGAGATGGGAGCGGGGATGTCCCTCCTGTCCCCGCTTCCCCCTGTCACCGCGGGACAGGCCGCGGGGCAGGAGATGGGAGCGGGGATGTCCCTCCTGTCCCCACTTCCCCCTGTCACCGCGGGACAGGCCGCGGGGCAGGAGATGGGAGCGGGGATGTCCCTCCTGTCCCCGCTTCCCCCTGTCACCGCGGGACAGGCCGCGGGGCAGGAGATGGGAGCGGGGATGTCCCTCCTGTCCCCGCTTCCCCCTGTCACCGAGGGACAGGCCGCGGGGCAGGAGATGGGAGCGGGGATGTCCCTCAGGTCGCCGCTTACCTCAGATCCCGCTGCCTGCATGGAGGTGGTAGCGGGGGGTTTCTTCTCCCCACCGCTGTCCCCGGTGCTCCCGCTGCCTGCGCGGGAGGAGGGGGGGGAGCGGGTGGTGGTGCTGGTCGCGGCCTTTCCTCTGCTCTGACCCCACCCCCCGTCTGTGTAGAGTGAGAGAGTGTGTGTGTGTATGTATTTATGGGAGAGAAAGTGTGTGTGTGTATATGGGTGTGTGTAAGTGGGTGTGAGTGTGTGTAAGTGTCTGAGTGTGTGTGTAAGTGTGTGTAAGTGTGTGTAAGTGTGTGTAAGTGTGTGTAAGTGTGTGTGAGTGTGAGTGTGTGTGAGTGTGTGTGAGTGTGTGTGAGTGTGTGTGAGTGTGTGAGTGTGTGTGAGTGTGTGAGTGTGTGTGTGAGTGTGTGTGTGAGTGTGTGTGTGAGTGTGTGTGTGAGTGTGTGTGTGAGTGTGTGTGTGAGTGTGTGTGTGAGTGTGTGTGTGAGTGTGTGTGTGTGAGTGTGTGTGTGAGTGTGTGTGTGTGAGTGTGTGTGTGTGAGTGTGTGTGTGTGAGTGTGTGTGTGTGAGTGTGTGTGTGTGAGTGTGTGTGTGTGTGTGAGTGTGTGTGTGTGAGTGTGTGTGTGTGAGTGTGTGAGTGTGTGTGTGTGAGTGTGTGTGTGTGAGTGTGTGTGTGTGAGTGTGTGAGTGTGTGTGTGTGTGTGTGTGTCTGTGAGTGTGTGTGAGGTGTGTCCAATGAGCAGTGTGTGTGCAGTGTGAGCAATGAGCAGTGTGTGTGCAGTGTGTGCAGTGTGAGCAATGAGCAGTGTGTGTGCAGTGTGTGTGCAGTGTGAGCAATGAGCAGTGTGTCAGTATGAGCAGTGTGCAGTGTGTGTGCAGTGTGTGTGCAGTGTGTCAGTGTGAGCAGTGTGCAGTGTGTGTGCAGTGTGTGTGCAGTGTGTCAGTGTGTGCAGTGTGAGCAATGAGCAGTGTGCAGTGTGTGTGCAGTGTGTCAGTGTGAGCAATGAGCAGTGTGTGTGCAGTGTGTGTGCAGTGTGTGTGCAGTGTGTGCAGTGTGAGCAATGAGCAGTGTGTGTGCAGTGTGCAGTGTGTGTGCAGTGTGTCAGTGTGAGCAATGAGCAGTGTGTGTGCAGTGTGGCAGTGTGAGCAATGAGCAGTGTGTGTGCAGTGAGTGTGTGCAGTGTGTGCAGTGTGCAAAAAAAAAATGTAAAAAAATAAATTTTTAACATTTTTTTTTTTTAAAAAAAAAAACGGGAGCCACGGGAAAACCGCGTTATAACCGAATCGCGGTATAACGAGGCGCGTTATAACGGGGTTTAGCTGTATGTGGTAATTGGTGCATCACATAGTAAGCTCACAGAGGTATAAATCCTTAAAAGGGAATCCAAGATCCAGAACACTGTATAATAACAGGAATGATCATCCCAGGGATACAATAGGGACCTAGTGGTGCCCACACAGCTACCGCATAGAGTAGTCCCTGATAAGGCATCAATAACCCATGGGATATATGAATAAATATTCCAGTACAAGATCGGTAATAACAGAGGGGCTAAAGCCCTTTACCTGACTGTAATTCCGGATAGGATAGACTCCTCCGCATGCAATCCTCAAAGGTGTATTCAGAGCATGTAAAGAAGTAGAGGAGCACAGCAATCCACACCCAGGATAAAGGAAATAAGTATGGGCAACTCCAAGTGAAAATCAATTCTTGATTTATTAAATCAGCAGGGCAATGGAGTAGGAAAACGCACAACTGCCCTGCTGATTTAATAAATCAAGATTTGATTTTCCCTTGGAGTTGCCCATACTTATTTCCTTTATCCTGGATGTGGATTGCTGTGGATTGCTGTGCTCCTCTACTTCTCTACATGCATTGAGAGAAGATCCAAATGTCATGGAAGGAGTGTTTTTTTTGTTGCTTTGTTTGAGTGGGGCAGCTTGCGAGTTGTGTATTAACCCTTGTTCTGTAGAGGAGATATTGTCCATTTGACGGACATTTGCGGGGGTGAAACGTGTGAGCGTTTGCGGGCGTGAGCATTAACCCTTGTCCCATATGCAAGTTGCATGCTCTCAGGGTGCTGTACGTGAAAGGGAAGTCTTTAAATTGATTATGCACATTGCTTCCTATTTTTAAAGCGCACTCTGAGTGCTCATTTGCATGTCATTACCCAGAATCCCTGGTGGCTAAGAGATAATGGGGAAAGGTTGGGTTGCACACCTGTCTGAGACGTGAATGTGCACAGAAGTGATATTTTTATTTGCTATTAAAAGCTGCTCCTGCATCAAGCGTACCAACAAGAAGCCACAACGGATGACATTTTGGCTTCCTATTGACTTCAGTCCTAAAGGGGACTGAATGCCGGTATCTTTACCGGTAAATATCTCAGGAAATTGGGAGAGCTGAAGATGGTGCCGTTCATCTCCAGCAACCCTCAAAACTCTCATCCTATACCAAAAAAAGGGGGATGGGGAGATGAAAAAGAGAGCAGCTGGGATTGCTGCTTTAAGCTTTCATTTGGACATCTTTGAACAAAAAGTGCAGTTCTATTCATACAGTGTGGTTCTTACAAGCAGCTTTTTGTTTTTTTTCTTTTCCACCGTAAGCATGTTCTTGTGAAATATTGATGGGAAATCTATGTTTTTGGGGACTGTGTGCTGTCGGGCTCCTGTTTGAATTTGAAACCCATGGTGCAGAACAGGTTTCATGACTTTTTGTTGCAATACCATTATGTTTTGCGAAATGAGACTGTCCTAAATGTTCCCTCAAGTTTCATGGTGCTTATATGCAAATAAACCCGAGAAAATAAACTGTGCTCAGTAATAATCCTCCTATATTGTGTATTAGTGGTTTACGACGCAGTATATCACCCTTGCAGCTAATCCTTCATCTCAGTTGTTATTGCTGTGTTGGTGCAATACATGGAAGAATAAACTAGATTTAAAATGTAGATTTTGATTTATATAATACATTTTTAAGTCTTTTTTTCCCTACCTTAATCTTTTGTCCCAATATCCTAGTGAAAAGCATGTGAATTATAATGCCTCATTGAAAACTCTCTTGTTAAAGGTTTAATAAGGTTTTATACATAATTTAGAATGTCCTGAATTAAATGTCGTTTTTAAATAAAGCTCTACAATCAAATATATATTTTTTTACATTATTTTTACAAAATACGCAAATGCTTGAAGTTTTTACAGTGAAAGATGTGAGCACGATAAAAATGGAAATGCATTAAAAAAATGATGGTTCTTGTTTAATGGAACATTTAAAAAGTCTGAAAAAAGGATATACAGTATAGCTATATAGATTTGAACCAGTACATCGCAAAACTGTGGGTTCCCGACAGAAGGAATTATTTGCACTTTTTATTGCAAGTTATGAGCAGGTATGTTTGAAGTATGATGGCAATAGAGAAAGTTAAGCCTGAGAAGGCTTGACAACAAGATACATCAGTATTCCTAGTTTTTTGTTTAATCCAGTTTTATAGATTTTAGAGCCATTTTTATGAAGCTGTGCTATTTCACAAGACACTTCCTTACTTCAAATGGTGTCTTGTGAAAAATAAGGCTGCGCTTATCGTGCCTGGCGACGCGATGTCTCTCCAAAACAAATACATTGAGTCCGTCGCAAGTGCTTATAGTAAGCGTGACGGTGACGGAGCGACCAAAATTTTTGAAGCCGGGTCTATTTGATTTTTTTTTAGAGACAGTCGCCACGTGACTGTCTCTAAACCCTTTCGTGACGTCACTGGCCTTGTCGCCAACGACGTTGCTTCAAATCAAATTATAACTTTCGCTAGTGGTGACGTCATTGGTCGTGTCGCCAGCACTATAAGCGCGGCCTAAAGTGTGTGTGTGTGTGTGTGTGTGTGTCACTCTCAGCACCATGAAATAGTACAAGAGATTTATTTGAAGCATCAATGTAACAGTTCCTATTTGGTGCTTCAATAAATCTCAAACTATTTCTTGGAAATGTGAGCACCTGCCATACACACAAGATACAGGCAGCATTATTGTACGCTCTGTTCCCCAAGGTGACATGGTGCAGTAGCCCTGCCCACCTTCTTGTGTTCGGCTGATGCAAAACAATTCTCGCTTGTGTATATGCATTTGTATACATTAGATCGCCGCTTTAACTAAGCACTATGGCAAGTGCCCGGGTACATGATTGCTGCATTATTTTATTGTGTGTGTGTTTAGAGAGAGAGATACAAATAGACCGAGAATATGAATGAATCAAAGTTGGCTGAGACACTCCATAAGGTCTGCTTTATTTTATTTATTTGTTTTTCTTGTTTCATTCTATGTGTTTGTTTTTGCTCATCCTTGAAAAAGCTTCCATGGGATGGGCCAAACCATTGAATCAATAAGTGTTTTCCAAAAAGGATTTACTAGCTGCAAAAAAACATTCACCCCTGATTTTGACCATTCCATTCTCGAAGTGTATTTTAGATGTTCTAGATGAATGGATAGAACTATATATCTAAAAAGCTCTATATATACTGTATTAAGACCGTATTGATACAAATAATTTGAATGCCTTTTCTTTGTTCTATAGGTTTCCATGTTGGCATGTGTTTTGCAATGAGGACAGCACACCACTTTCTTCACAAGTCTCACAAACTAATGAAGGCCCAATAACTGAAGATGAGCCTACAAAGAAAAAGGTACAAATGTGTGAATTCCCTAAAGATAACAATCACAAAATATCATCACAGCTAATGTTAATGTCAAAAAGTTGAAAACCTCTTACTCTTCAAAATGGTTTTCTCTTGTAGTATATTGTTGCAGTTTGTCATTTTTGTAACCTTTTTATCGCACAAGGGAAGTTGAGATATTGGATGTGCAATATCCTCTCTTTACAGACTTAAAAAATTATTCAGTGTAAGACTTGGCAAGTCGTCTGTAACCTTTTCCTGATTTTAATATTCTGAATGCAAACCGATCATCTAAATGGGGTTAAAGAAGCAATTATGCCAGTGTTTTTTTTCTTCTTGATAAGCCAGGGACAAATAGGCCTTGATTTTATGTCAATTTTAGTACACATGACCTGTAAAGAGAGTTGCCTGACCTATTAATTGTCACCGTGACCAGGATTTGATGGACTGATGTGTTCAGCTGCAGATTTTTTTAGATCCCTTTTCATGGCAATGTTGTGTTTTAGGGTTTTGAACTTCCCTGAGTTTGAACCTCTCAGACTACCTTTGAGGTTTGTTGTTGACATAGCTTTCCTCCGAGAAAGTAGTGGGGGGGGGGGGGTGGAGATTATTGAAGCCTTAGAATGGGCCTTAGGCTGTTCTCATGGAATTGGCTTATTACAGTCGTTGGTGTGATTGATTTTAGTTTTCTGAGTCATCCTACAGCAGAGGTGGGCAACCTATTTTGTAATGTTGCCACAGGTGTGGCGAATGAGAATTGAAAATTGCCACACCATGCTTTTCTACAAATTTTAGCTCCCATAAAAAAATGACAGTTCATGGTCTGGTCTAGACTCCAACTGAAGGCAGAGGGGAGTATTGGATGGCGTTGTTGCGTCAATGACTCATTCAGAAAGCGGAAAACAGCACACACCGTCAGGAGAAAGTTTACTGTGGGAGCTGGCAAACTCAAATCGCCACACTTTCATGGCCAATTCGCCACTTGTGGTGATTGGCGACAGTGTTGCCCACCTCGGTCCTTACTGTATCTCAGCATTTCATTTACAGGCACCCTTTAACACCACCTTTTCGGTTGACCTCCAGTGTGAAGTTATATAGAGGCCGACTGAGCAGTATCACTGCAAAGCACCTCATAAAATAACAATGGTGGCAGCAGCTTCTAAGTAAATCATTGCTGAAATATCTCTGCCGTTCAGGTTTTCAGTGGATCCTACCACAATGAGACAGTTCTGGTAGCTTCCCAAAAGTGTCACTTTGTAACATTTCAAGATGACTGTTTTTATAGAATAAGTATATAATTGTGTATTGTCATAAAATACCACTTTTTTCCTTACGTGTGTGAAAACAAATATGAATTTTCTTTCAATAACAAACTTGTAGTTCTGGAACATTTCTTGTTTTTTGAGCATCTCATGCCTTCATAATACATTTACATGATCTCCTGAAATGTTGGGACTTTTGTTGCATTGGAGATCCGGTGTGTGCTGTTCATCTAAGATGTTGTCCTTTTCTTATTCTTTTAAACAAATGCAATAGGAGGAAACGGAACAGCTAAAGGTCCCTGAAATAATGGAACCGACCGACTCTACATCTGAAGGTCAAGTACACCAAGATATTCTTTTGGAAGAGAGTACACAAGAGGAGAAGGTATTTATTCTCATTTAGCAGTCACTTTACAGGATTGTCTTTCAAATCTAAGGGACAAACCATAGTATGAAATGAGGTAATGGAGATTAAATTGGAGGTGCTTTTTTTTTTATTTCATGATTAAACACAGGGCTGTCTGTGTCTTGATTTTTTTAGTAGTACAGTATTTGAACCAGGGGGGTCCTTTTGAACTGATTTGTGCTCCAGGGATGTCCAAGTTCACAAGATGCCTTCCGGTTTAGTTACTGGTTACTTTATCCTTTTTAATTGGTTATTTTTATGTACGGTACATTCTAGTAAGATTTAGATCACTTTTGAGCTCATTCATATGTTTAAGGGCAGGTCCATACAGCCGCAGAGCGTGCAGCGTCATCTGTGCGGGGCGCGATCACATTGCCTAAAGGCATTGGTCGCGCCCATAGACCGTGCGGGTGCAAGCTGGAGGGGGCGCGCGTTGCGCAAGAAATCAGTTGAAACTGATTTTATTGACGCGACAAGCAGGTCACGTGAGCGGTTCGCCCAATGAGGGCGACCCAGCTCCTTGACGCCCCTAGGCACGCCCACCACAGCGCGTCCAGCATAGCCTCTGCGCGGCCAAAGGCTGTATGGCCTTAGCCTTAGGCTGCGTTGATAGTACTGGCGACGGATTGCAGCCGCAAAGCAACTCACTGTAGTCAGTAGCGATCGCCCATATTGGGGGCTACGTGTGACAGCTACCAAAATCGCTGTAGTCAAAAGAATTTGAGATTTCTAGAGACTGCCGCACCACGTGAGCCAATCCCATAGCCCCCTGTCGCCAGCGACATCGCACACCAGTGTGCAACTTTTGCACAAAGCATTAATTTGACCCCAATCTTGTCTAGAAAATAACCGCAAGAATGCTTTTAAGAAATGTGTATTGACCACAAAATGGCCTGGAGCAATGATTTTTGTTTGCAAATGTATTTGTGATTTTCAGTGTAAATTGTTAATACAGTATTCTAAATATTAATCTTGCGTAGGTTCAAACATTTCCAGTAGCGAGTGTGCCAGACTTGTGAGCTATGTAAAGGAGCAGCACTTCCTTTCAATTGTACAACTTTCACGTTGAGTCATTACCATTTTTTATGCATAAAAAGCGTTCTAAAAGAGTTTAGTTTGACTTGTTATATTGACTCTTTTTGAAGTATTATTGGTATACTTGGTGTTATTTCGCAATGATATACACAATTTATTAGTTTTAGATAAATTAGGCGTGATCTGTGAGTTTTATAAATGTTCAGGTGAATTACAAACTAAAGTGTTTCTTACACATTTCTCTAGACTTACAAATGTTTGTGATTTGTGCAGGATAAAAAAACAGAGCCAGTTCTTAATGTAGCTGTAGTCGATACAGACTCCGAGGGCCTGGAAAAAGCAGCTTTGAACTTGGCTACAAGTAACATTTCCAGTTCATCTACCTCAGAGATTCCTCCTGTCCCTCAGCAAGAGTAAGCCTGTTTATTTTACTTGTGTGTGACATTAGAAATTATACTTACATCTGCAAGGTGTGTCAAGCTAATGAAGTGCTGTATTTTTGCAAAATCTATTTACATTGTTCAGCGAAGTCCGACTGCAATGATTCAAGTGATCGCTAAGAAGGTTCATTTGCAAGCAAATAAAACATAGTTGTTTTTCAGATTTGAAGCTCTGAAAAACAACTTGTTTTGGACAATCATAATTGTGTTTGTAGGGAACTCCTGAATTATTTTTTTTTTAACGGCCCTAAAGAATAACCCCACATCTAAAAAGTAGTAATAACCTAGGAATATTTTGTGCAGTTGTAGGTCGCCCTTGTTTCACTGTTTGACTCAAATACGTATTTATTACTCTTGAACTTATCTGTAAAAATATGAGAAACTTTCTTTCCCATTACATTCTTTTTATGAATCCCAAAGGTATCCTTACAGTCAACATCTAAAGAAGAAAAACATGCCTCCCACACTATTTTAAGTGAAAATAAAACTAAGATTTTTAAAATAAAATATATTTAATATCTGCCCCTGCACCCTCACTCACCCCCTTCACACTGCTAATGGATGGATGGTCCTACATGCTTTCCACACTTCTCACTATCCCTTTCATCCATTTATGGCCCTATCTGTTTATTTACTATTCCCTCTGCGAGTCCTTCTCTCCCTCTTCTGCATTAGATTATCTTGTTTTTTTACATCTGTGTTAAACAGATGGAATCTTGTAAATCAGTATTGCTGATCTGAAGAAGAGTGGGCACTCTCAAACTTGTATTATATCAATTAAATAAAGAAACATATGAGTAGCACTGTGGCTAATACTATATACAGGCAGTCCTCGGTTATCCGACACAATGCGTTACTCAAAATGGCGTTGTAAGCGAAACACGTTTTCCCATAGGAACACTGTTTAAATGAAAGGTTCCGTTCCTGAAGGCATTTTTAACACTAAAATACACCAAATATTTTATGCAGGCAATAAGATATGCAGCACACACATAAATTATATAGTGTATATACTGTATTATATATATATAATATAACATAATAAATAATATATTATATAGTATAATATATAATTATATAGTATAATATTATATATATATACGCTCTTACGATGCTTTGCAACGTTGTTTAAGTGAATGTGTATATATATATACACACATACACAACGTTGCAAAGCGTCGTAAGAGCGTTGGATAAGCGAAGCGTTGTAAAACGAGGACTGCCTGTACATGATACATAAAGCTTGGCCCCCTGCAGGCACACTTACCAGAATGCCCTCCCACTGTCTCTGTACGTTCTACCTAACAATTAGATTGTAAGCTCTTCGGAGCAGGGACTACTCTTCCTAAATGTTACTTTTATGTCTGAAGCACTTCTTCCCATTATTTCTTATTTGTATTATTTGTTATTTATATGATTGTAACGTGTATTATAGTTTTTAGCGCTATGTACATTAATGGCGCTATATAAATAAAGACATGCATACATTTAAATAAATAAATAAATAACCTAATACTGAAGTACTAATTTCTTCTGCACTATCGCAACTGGACTAACATGGCTATTTCTATTTAATTCGATATAGAATATAAAACTAGTCAGAAAAGGCGTCACGTGTTTGGTAATAAAGGTACCCCTATAGGCCAGCCAATGGTTGCAAAATGCAAGCTTTTAAGGCAAGTCTGGTCCTGTGCTGTACCCAACATTTGTATTATTTATTCACCTTCTAAAATGTGTTCTCATTGAAAGGGAACTGTGTTGGGTAGTCGTAAAAAATATACGTATCTGTATATATGTCCCATATTAGTTGAGGCTTGACCAACAACTGAGATTCTTCAGTCTTTACTTGACATTGCTACTGGAAGTTAGGGCGAAACCAGTGTTGGGCACCATGGTATGCAGAAGGACGTTGCAGCCATGGTAGGAACTTTTCTCAGCCCTTTGTAGTCGGCTACATAATGCCGGTGCCTTGGTGAATACTGCCCCCGCCGCTACCCTTCTTGTACTGGGAACTAGTGATTAGCACAGGAGAGGAGCAGACCAGTATTTCAGTATCATTACGCATTTGAGGGAGTGGTGAGAAGCTGTGATCCATGCCAACAACATCACCGCTCTGTCTGAATTGGGGAGTGGGAGAAAGGGCTGCTATGGCGTGCAGCGGATGAGGGCTGTATTTGAAGCCCCCGAGGGGCTGCCTGTTGACCATAAATAATCTAGACAGTCATTTACAGAGCAGTCTATAAGACCAAACCCTTTTTAAAAGCCAGGTTTAAAAATAAATGTTGTGAAAATGATATCCACGCTCTTCCTTCTTAAAGCTGCAGTTCACGCTCTTTTTTTTTTTTTTAATTTATTTTTTTACGTCAATAGTTTTATGTTGGCAATCTCTACTTACCTAAAGAACTGCATAGCTGCAGGTCAATTCGTTCTTCATGTATTGATCGGGGAAATTTGGTGACATCATTAGAGCTGGCATATGTTTTTCTTCTGCTTCTGTCACTCAGTGGATGCTCATGAATATTCATGAGCACTCCTGCACTGACATGTGCTAGAGGGAGGGCAGGGCTGACAAAGGGGTGTGCCAGGGCTTGTGACAGGACATGAAGGGGCAGTGCCTTAGCAAATGGTTGTTAAAATAGAATACAAGAAAATTGGTCTTTCAAAGTTGTTGTTTTTTAAAACAGAAAATGCTAAAAGTATTTTTTCTTACTTCAGAACTGATTTATTATAAAAAACACACATGCAGGATATTGACTGAACTGCAGCTTTAAAGCCGATATATTGCAGCGTTCTCCTTTCACAGCATCGGTGTCGGAGCACTCCAAAAATTCCTGCAATCGACTCCTACAATTAAAAACCATTGGTAGGTGTTAAAAATTAAGTCGAAGTGGGGGCCAAAGACATCGCAAGCAGTGTAGTCAACAGGGGCTCCGCACCTTGGACTTTCCCTGAATTAGTTATTACTGGAGCTTTCGTGTAAGTCTTGAGTGCTGGCATACCATGTGATCTTCAGCGTGACGCGACCTCGATGCATTTTCCCACCGTGCTTCATTGTGGGTCACGTCTAAGAGGCAATGCTCCTCATATGAGCAGCTGTGAAACCCTGATGAAATTAAGTGGTGCGAAACGTGTTGAGGTCACTACGATTTTCTAATCTGTTAGAGATGCATTCCTATTTGTTTGTTGATAATACAATTGCATACTGATCACTGGTGCACTCTGTATCTTTCCTTTAAAATACATGTGTACACTGTGAGCTACTATATGCAACATGAAATCTAAAATACAATGATTGAGATAAGTCTGCCCCAATCTAAAACATCAGCTAAAGAAAAAGGGCCGAACAAGGCTAAGGCTGCTGCTCCAGTGGTCATGGCTGCACGCCGGGCGGCACATGCACCCGTTTCAGCCGCCACCTGTGGTCTGCGGCTGTGCTTTCAGAGCAGGAGATCCGACGGGGGGGGAGGGGTGGATGGGATCTCACTATGTCACGAGGCTGGTTCACCCTCATTGGCTGAACCGCCGCCGTGACGTGTCCAATGCTCGCCCGCCGCGCCAAAAGACAAAAATCTTGACTTCCGGCCAAGGCGGTTGCGCATCGCGGCTTGTGCACGCACACACACCGACTGGGTCCTGCCCCATAGAGGGCTGTGCCTTGTGTGTGGTGCGCACGCCGTCGCCTGCGCAGCCATGGCCACTGGGGACGAAGCCTTATGCAGGAAAGCAAAAGAAGCTGAATGCGATTCAGCCCTTAAGTGCCATAAAGAACATCACAGACCAAATCTTCCCGACTCCTTGGAAGAGAGAATATTTTAATCCATTTTCTTTCATATTTAACTAGTTCTGGTAGTGTAGTAGTGTTTGTTTTTGCCCCCCCCCCCCCAACACAATATAAGCCTATATTTTAACAAGAGGGCAGCCTGACCTTAAAAAACATCTTTTGCATCTAGCTTCCAACTATCTTACCGGTTCCATTTGGTCTCTCGGTCTCTGTCTCTTATAAGGCTTTGTCCATAGTGAAAGCGAGCGAGAGCGCTACAGTGCTACTTGCATTGCGCAAGCTTTCCACACCGGGGATGTGTGGACTGTAGGTTTTTGGGAAGCGAGGGGGTGGGTGCAGTCATGATGTAGGGTGGGGGGGCGGCGTGTCAAGGAAGTGTCATGCATGAAAACATGCCTTGTTTAAAAAAAAAAAGTGATGCATTGAAATGAGCATTGTACACTACAAAAATAATTAAAAATGAACAATTATATACAAGTAATGAACAATACATCAGAAATTTCTCTCCATAAATTATCATTGATATCTGTCATGCTATGAATGAAAGGTTCATGTTTGTACACATCAAATCTTCACTAGTTGAGTTGTCCATATTCTCACAGCGAGCACAACTCAACTGACAAAAAGTAATTTGAACAGTACCCATGCAGAATAGCTTACTAATTTTTTGTTGGCTGTTAGCTGCTCTCATGACACGGCTGTCTCGCTGCAATGCCAAACAAGTTTGTCTCCCCTGCTTTTGGTATCCTTGTATCTTGTGCAAGCTCGCGCTCACTATGTCCATGCGCTTTGGAATAGAAACGTTTGTTTGTAGTGCGACCTATGTAGCTCGCTTCGTATCATGAATATGGGAGAGGCCTAAGGCTACGACCCCGCTGTCAGCGCTGCACGCGCGCCTGCCAGGCTGGTGGTGCGTGCAGCCGAGTTTCCCCGGTCTGCAGGGGGAAAGACAAGGGGGCGCGCACATGACGCCACACGGCAGGTTCGCCCTCATTGGCTGAACCGCCGGGGGCGTGGCCTTGCGTTCCGTTAGTATTGAGCACAATTTTCGTGTCTGCAGCAAAAACGGAGCGGGCGCTGCAGCAGGGACCTGGCCTAAGACATGCTGTAAGAAGAGATTCCTGGAGAGATTATTAATTGCTGATTCATTTTCTATGCACTTCCTTTGGAGGTTTGGCGACTTACATTCCCTGCCTAACACTCATCTCAAGGAGTACCCTATTTGCATGAAACGTCAGCTTAGTTTCTGTCCAAAATGCAGTCAGGTGTTCCTTGGAACTGAATCTGTCTTTGCCAAATGTATTCAGGCCTATAAAATTGCTGCCAAGTTTCTAATACATTATGAAGGAACCACTACCTCCTTAGTGGAATAAGTGCCAGCTGTCCTGCCCTGCTCATTTTTAAAGCATTTTTTAAAGTGCTAATGCTTTATCCATTAAAACCTACCTGTACTTAATGCCCATGTTGCGGTGGTGTAGCTCTGCGCCAAAGTAGCAAAGGGTTGTTTTTTTTAAATAATATTTACTGTGGGTTATAAATCGTTTCAGTACTGAATGCGGCTGATGCATTGTAGTTCCTTTCCAAATTAGAGTATTAATGAAGTATGGGGGAAGTAGCTGTGTCGGTATTAGAGTACACTATCTTATTTTGCATGTTGTGATATTTTGTCCGAACCCCCAGTGTCCGGTTTTAAGAGACTGATTTAGTACATGCACTTGTAAAACTTGTTTGGTATGGAAAGATCATATACTGTACACTGTGTAAACTAAATCTATGACCTACTTTCATGTTGGTACATTAAAATGTTTTATGCACCAGTAAAATGTGCCTGCATACAAGGACTATTGAATTATTCTAGCCTTACTATAAAACATGCATTTGTTGTTGTTCATAGCTGCCTCCATAACTTGTATGAGACCAGTGCAAGAAGAATAAATATATTTTTAAAGATACTGTATATAGCCTTTTTGTAGTTTTGTGTGGCAGCAGCAACTGAGCTACCGTTAAAGGTACCAGACACACCCATGCACATCCAATATGACAAATTATTTAGGATATACTGTATGTATGTTTTTAGCTCATTATTTTTGCTAAACACCCGTATTTAATGCGGCAACACATGTAGCACTCCTTAGGGCAGGGGCGCTGAACTCCAATCCTCAAGCCCCTCCAACAGGTCAGGTTTTCAGGATATCCCAGCTTCAGCACAGTTGGCTCAATCTGATTGAACCACCCGTGTTGAAGCTGGGATATCCTGAAAACCTGACCTGTTGGAGGGGCTTGAGGACTGGAGTTGAAGCCCCCCTGCCGTAGGGGGTATCGGTATCTCTGTAGTTGAAATGTTCCGGTCACTTGGGCCAATAGGAAGCTGCAGGGGGTGAGTTCCTATTGGCCCGCATGATGCGGGACGTTTAAATGCCGCCTTTGTTAGGCACACAGTTCCATGTCTGCAGATACCGGAATCCCCTAAGGAGGTAAGTATCTCCGGAAACGGGGGTTACCCGAGCTGAAATGAGCGCAGTTCATCTCTGGGGACCCCCTGCTTAAACCTGTAATAACATTTTTTTTATTTTTTTTTTAAATCACGCAGTGTTGCATGTTCTGTTGCTTTAATCGCCAGGTCTAAGCACAAACGTGTAATAGCAGTAATGTATGAGAGCTACAGTATCTTTCCACTGCAGCCATGAGCTTTGAAAGTATATTTTATATATATATATATATATATATATATATATATATATAATTATTATTATTATTATTATTATTATTTTATTTTAAATCTTTTTCCCTTGCACTTTTTTTTCTTTCACCATTGTTGTAGGGCACTTTTTGTTTTTTTTAAACGATTTTTAATTGCATTGTAGCTTACATATAGTGATTTTATTATATCTTTGTTTTGTTTGAATTATCTCCACTACACAGAGAGAAGATTAAAGGACACAGTATGAATTGGTAGTGTAGAACCCGCTGAAACAGGCCACCTTGACGTGGTTGCAGGCTTAACATGTTTTGGTCAAAAGATTTAACTAAATCACCCTTACACATTAGAAGAAAATATATAATGAACTAAATCTGTCATATTGGATGTGAATCTGGGCTTTTGTTCACTATTGTATATTTCAGGTCACTTTCCCAGTATTACTCCAGTTTATACCCTTGAACAAGTATATTACACTTTTTAAACTGCGAGCATACTTTGATTCTTGGGGGCAATCCATGCTGTTCTTATTTCTATTTTTTTTTTTCCCCCGCCCCATTTGTTTTATATAGGCTGGAAGCAGCATGTCTCTAGATCTGGCCCCCATTAATTTCAGCTCTGGGGACCCCCTAATTCCAGAGATGCATACCTTTTTTGTAGTGGGTGCCGGTAGCCGCTTCATGGTTAATATGGTGGATTTTCAAAGCACCTTCTGGCCAATAGAAAGCCGTGATGTGATCCGTACGGCTTCCTATTGGCCCATGTGACGCGGGAGCTTTAAACTGCTGAGGGATATTGGCACCCTCTTCGGAGGTAAGTATCTCTAGAAGCAGGGGGTCCCGAAGCTGAAATGAATGGGATTCAGCTCCGGAGACCCCCTGCTTCATTCAATTCTGTATAATAAAAAAAGAAAAAGGCATAGATTGCTCCTTTAGGTTAAAGCAATTTCTGTGGTTGTAATTATAAATTCATAGACACTTCTTAATTTTGCTCTGAAATTAAAATGAAGCCTGCATAATTATTTAATTTGTACTTACAGTTGGAAAGAACAACATTTTAAAAAGATCTTCCTATTTCTGTGTTTATAAACAGCAAAAATAGCTAAACTTGTGCAATGGAAGGTATTCCTGTCAAAAAATTAATTTGCCCTGGACCGACACTTGTCTTTATTAGCAGAATTGGATTGACCTCGTTTCCTCCTTTGCATCTCTCGCTACTTGTTATATTTTACTTGGAGATCTTTTATCGCCAAGCCGTTCTCCATTCTACAATTGTTGCACGGTCCATGGTGGCCCTTTTTGCAGAAGGGGTTCATTATTATTTGTCTTTAAATGCACAGTCCCTGCAAAAATAGTGTTTGCAAATACATTTAAAGTTATAAAAGGCCATATTCTTCCCCCTTTTTTTTTTTTTTTTTAATATATATATTTCCAGTTCTTGTTAGAAATCCTAAAGTGGACATTTAATCACAAAGGCTTCTGGACAAATAAAACTACAGTTGTTTTTTTAAGCGTACATAATTACGTGCAGATATCTTTTAAGGGCTTCAACTTAAAAATAAAAGGATTTGGAAAAGCATGAAAGGGCATGTTTCGAGTTCACTAACAATACAGATCTGGACTTTTTTTTAAGGGGTTGGCCCTCCTAATGCTAAAGTGATCTAATAGCAGGGATACATTTCACAGGGTAACAGTGGGTGACTTAACCTTCCCAAAGGTGTATTTTTAAATGTTGAAATATTTAGGCCAATAGTCACTAAGCGGTGTAAATTCACAAAACCCCTTCTGGTGAATGTCTGTAAAGTGTTTTCCAGCACCGAGGGGTGTTTTATGGCATAATTTGGGATTAAGTTGGTTGCAAACCTTGGTTTGTACAGGCAAATAGTACGTCTGCACCTTTCCTTTCTTTCGTGGAAAGCCGTTATCCTGCCACCAGCCAAACCAATACGAATCGGTGAAAATAAATCGAAGCATATGCGTTTTTTAGAGGAAACAAGTCAAAAGTTTACATTAACCCATAGAGTACCAGTCTAGCCTTGAGACAACAGTGCTACGTCCCCCTCCGGCACTCAATCATGTGATGACTTCGTCACAGTACATGAGTCATCCCCTTTTGTTCCTCACCCGTGTAAATCACGTATGGAGCACAGGATGCAATATCCCATAGCAAGGCGAGCATTTTTTTTTATTTAATGTTGCTACTATCCTGAGTGCCAGACCCCATAATGTTGTAGCAATGTCTCGGGGGACTGTAAGGGTTAACCTTTTCAGTGCCCTTAGACGTATCTGGGCGAATCCTAGTTTTAAGGGGTTATGAAGCGCCCCCCACTTAAGTTTCCAGCCACGTCACGTGATCGCTCGGGAGCAATCACATGACACGAAAGTGCCGCGAGGCCGGTGACACGCAGGGGCTGCTAGACTTCATGCACTGAAAACGTTCAGGCATATTGCTTCATACGGCGTTGTAGGATTTCCTTTTAAAAGGTTAGACACAACATAATGTTGAAAATATTTTCAATCTAATTGGCTTCCTTCAACAAATTAATCATTCATACCGCAAACTTTTTACTCCTTTTTGTTTCTTTGAAAATGAAGCACAAAACCCTTTTCTTTGGGTTGCTCATGGGGTGTTGTCCAATAATAATTTAAAAAAAATGTTACTACGCTTATTCCACCCTGTCTTTCAGTCATTAATGGTAACTTTTATCATGTGCTAACTCTTGATACCCAGTGAATTTAACACATAAAAGGGAGCAGCTAGAGGAAATCCAGTTCCTCCCAAATCGAAGATTATTATGTTTTGTAAATTAAAAACAATACTTGTAGGTGTTTGGTTTTGGTAAAAAATTAAAACATCAATAACTCAGATTTAACAGTTAAATAATTTTTGCCTTTATTATACTTTTATACTATGAGGCACTGCCCCTTTAAACAAAGATTTCCCCTGAAGTATAATTTTAGGGTTTTATATTGGAGTATGTATATATGTATAAGGTAACCAGAGCAGAATTACAATTAGTTTCTGCATGTAAGAGTGTTTAATCTTATTGGGCTATTCAATAAACTGTGTTAATGCTGTGATTGGGTACTATCGCAGCTTTAATGAATAACTCTGTATTTGATTTGTATGGTGACATGCATCTGACATACAGTAGCCCTTACCTCAGGGTTGGCCAACTCCAGTCCTCAATGGCCCCCAACAGGCCAGGTTGGCAGGATAGCCCTGCTTCAGCACAGGTGGCTTAGGCTGAGTCCATAGAAGGCACGTCCGTGCTGAGCCGTGCAGACGCTCCGCACTGAGCCCCTGCATCCTCCATGAGCATGTCTTTAGAGGGGGCTCACCCGAGCGTCCGCAGGCGTGCTGAGGCGCTGAATTTTTCAGTCGACAGCCAAACTGTTTTTCAGAGCGCTGTCGGCTGAAAACATACAATCAGCACGGAGCAGCGTCAACGGCGCCGTGACGTTGACGTCGGTGCGTTGCAAGCAATTGGCCCAGCGATGTCACTGCCCGCCTCCCTCAGTCTCCCCCCGCCTCCCGATCGCGCCCGCTGGCTCGCCTGCATGGGCATGAAATCGCGCAGATTTCAGCAGGCGAGCCTTAGCGTCAGCGCGCCTCAGCCCTGCTACCCCCTCTATGGCCCCAGCCTTAGTCGTTGACTGAGCCACCTGTTCTGAAGCAGGGATATCCTGAAAATCTGACCTGTCTTGGGCCCTTGAGGACTGGAGTTGGCCACCCCATGCTTACATTATTGTCTTGCTTTAACTCTACCCCTTCCATCAAAGTGTTTGCTAGCTGTCCTAGCCTTACATTTGATTAGTAGGATCAGAGTCCTATATCGTACAAGTTATCACATTCAACTGATCCATATTGTCGGTGCAAATATGTCTGTATATTTTGATTACTTGTCACATTTTTTTAATGCATTCGTTAAGTATATCCATGTTTTGTACATTTAACATGCCTGTTGGTAGCACTAATGAGTACCATTAGATAAGTATTTGTATGTATTACTGTATAATTTGTCTCTGAGATGAAAATATGCAGAACAATTTAGCCGTGTACAATTATCCCCTTTCTCAGAGCCATTCCCAGAAAGAGAGACAATTGGATATTCATCTCGTACAACATTTAAACCGTTAAATACCCCATCATGGCGAATCTATCCCTGTTGCCAATTCTTTTAGTTATTTACCCCTGGATTTTGCATCTGTAAAAGATTTGAAAAAACAGATTTACAGTCTGTCAATCACTTGTCACACATTCAGAAACAATCTTTGACAGGCCCCTGAGAAGGACATTATGAAGAGGCTGCACATTTGTAAGAAATATAATACATATGGAAAAACAGTTTAATCATACCTTACAAATGGTTAGAGGAAAAAAGGAACCGTGTTAGAATTTTAATGTTTTCGTTCCAATTTAAGTTTGGATTATTTTGTGACAATTTGACGAGTCGTACACTCAACGTTGGTTGTAGGATCAGCTGTTGCATTGTCCAGTTGCCCTGTCAACTACATGAAACATCTTGGCCATTAAATGAAGGTGCAGAAATCGTCAGATATCCAACTCTGTAACTGTCAGAGTTTAAGTACTGCTTGCTGGTAAAATCTCTGTTAGTGGGATTCTCTATACGACATATCAGTGCTACATTATAATCCAATGCTACATCTAGGACTCTTTAAAAGGAGTGCAGCTACCAGAGAATTGCAAATTCTTTGCTTTGTGCACAGTAACTGGCTGCTTCTTCAAGTTAATCCTCAATTCTAGGTGGCAGCCATATAGGAAATGTAGTCTACCTGCCCCCATAGATGCCGATAATGGCGAACAGCTTCTCTTAATCTGGTAGGATTCCTTTCTCAAACACCCCAAGGGTAAAAAGGATGTTATCTCTTTCCCTTCAGTGCAATAGAAAATTCCAGTGCCGCCACCCCCCTAGTCAGCTCTAGTGAAGCTGAGCAGTCAGAACCTGACTGTGACTTTGGGGGGTCAGTAGAGGTTGACCCTCAGAGTGATGTCAATACGCCAGCAAGGTGAGTATTGAAGTAGGCTCAGTTTGCAAAAGCAAACCCATTGCAAAAAAAAAAAGAGACAAAATAAGGTAACCCTTCATCTGCTACTCTGGCCACACAGCATCCGACCACTCACATGCTCTGCTTGCTTCTCTTTCATTTGTGCATCTGCATATTGTGTATGTATGCATGGCGTATATCGGGGCTGAGTTGTAACTGAAGAGCCTTCAGGATTTTTGTGATGTCTCCACCTCTCTCCATTCTGTATTATTTTGCCATGGTGGGTTTGTTCTATTTTTATTCAACAAGTTACCCAGAGGTGGAATGCTAACATTGCAGTATTTTCAGAACCTAACACCTAGAATTATTTGCCTAGTAGTAACATAGCAACAGAAAAACTATTCAAATTGAAGTGTAGCTACTACCTTACTGCTTTTTCAGTTGCATCTCTGCATTATATTCAGTTTAAGCAGCAAAACATGTGAAATCTTATATGGTGTTTGTTTAAAAAATAAATAATAATAATCAGTTCTGTAGTATTAGATAATACTTGCTGCATTTAAAAAAAAAATTATTATTCAACTCAACGCCATTTTTAATGAGTTTTAAAGCATCCTTTGATTTTGGTAGCAGGTTTAGCCCACCTTCCAAGCAGTGCAAGATATTTGTAACCCTTTCCTGTTTGTGATCATTTGTTGCCAATATTCCCAGCAGTTTGAGCTGTAAACTGTAACAATAGATAATATTACCCTAGTAATATAAGGATACATTGTAGCTGCTGAGTTAAACTGTCTGAAGCGGCCATTATGTTAGGCACACAAGCAGGATGTTTACAGATTTCACAGGAGTACTAAACGATTGCCAGCTTTAGGTAAGCATGTAGAATGATACATTGCCATATGCTTTACATATACAAAGAAGATGGGGGACATGTAGTATTGCTGCTTTAACTCTGGCACCAAGAAACTACTCGGTGCAACATGTTGGCAATACTGTATTTTAATTAGGGAGCATGTCAAATAGTACCGTTTGAATGCATTCGGCGGAGCTGTTCTGATATGTAGTACCTTCATTTCTTCTTGTCATCGGGCGTGCCGTTTTCTTTCTTTGTTTCCCCTCAGTCTTGTGGATCAACATGTTGAAAACATCTCTGTTCCACACAGTGGAAAAGTGACAAACATTGAGGGAAAGGTTTCAGCACCTGATACAGAAGCAGACCAGCGGAAACTGTCTCTCAATGCTTCAGAGGGATTTAAAAAAGAGGTAAGAGTTGTAGTGGCGTCTCATTAGATATACTGTAACCTGAACTTGAAAAACCAACGGTGTGAGCCAGCTTTCTATGCTGAGTTAGTACTAATCACTGGGTTTTAGAAGGTGCGATTTATTCCTAACTGCACACAACTAATACAGGCATTTAGAACTGACAACGTTGAGGAACGCGCGGCCAATCATACTAAATGTCAGCAGTTTCACATAGGAGATAAAGATCACACTGTGCACATTGTAATATGAGGAAGATTACAATAGATATATAAATACAACCAATGTTTGACCCCCGCAATGTTACCAAAAGTCCCTGTTTAGCTATGTGATATGTGAGTGTATAATGCATAATAACTTGCATAAACAGTTGAAGTCTCTTTAATACTGTAAAGTTATAGAACACAGTTGTGCATGGTTTAGGGCATTGATAAAAGGTTGTGTTCTTTCCATTAATCAGGCAACAATTACAGTTGGCACACTGCAGTCTTAGAAGGGGTGTCATGTTCTGAGGGTGTTTATACTAATGTTTCTTGAAATGACAGAAATCGGACCAGAGAGAAGCAGGTGGTGTTGACCCAGTGGGTACCGGTAGCCCAAAGGACCCTGCAGACATTCCTACATTTGATGAATGGAAGAAGCAAGTAATGGAAGTTGAAAAAGAAAAGAGTAAGTCATTTTAGTGAGCAAAACACTGGTACAGAAATACTCCTCTTAAGTTCGCATTCCCCTCCTTTTACATTGTAAAATCAAACAAGCTGAACAAACCCAGGCATATATCTTAAAATAAGTGTATAGCCATTTTAGTGGGCGGTGCTGTGTATTATAGGCTTGTGTATCAGGTCATGCTGAATGCTAAAATAATTTTAGGGTTTTGACTGATTTTTCCCTATTGGCCATCAGTAGCATAACTGAGACACAGTAGGTGTTATTTATTAAACTGTGTTGGTGCCGATCAGGGCACTATCACCGTTTAATGAATAATCCCCAGTGTCTACAACTACACTGGTAGGACCAGCAACTTTCCAACCAATGAATGTTTTCAGAGTCGCACTAGCAGCTCCTTGTAATCGCCGGCAAAATACATTGGGGAAGCAAAATGAGATTAATGCCATGGACTCTGAATAAAACTGTTTGGAAATACCATCGGCAATTTGTAAAAAGGGTATTAATAATTGATTATAAATGGAAAATACATCAAGTAATGATAGATGCTGCAGGGACACTAGCTTAATGGCTAAAAGATAACCTTCAGACTTTCTAAACAGTTTTGTATTGCAAGCTTTAACGTATTCAATAGTAGTCTGGTTTTCAAAACTTCAGTTTGATATGTACTCACACTTACTGTTTTAGTTCTCACGGTTCATTTCTTCAATGGAAGCCATGCAAGTGTTCTCCTGGCAGCCAGTGTCTGCATTAACCTGAGCATTGTCGCCCTGGTGTAGTCTCTCCCCAGCATAATCTCTGTAGGGTGTAGATGAGAAATATGTCCCCATGGGTAAAAGAAGGTAAAAGTGAGAGGACTCCTCGGATAGAAGAGAAGGAGAAAATAAATGGTGAGGAAGTTGTAAAATAAATTATTTAGGGCAGTTGGCAAACATTCCGTAAAAACTAGAACAAATATATTTTAACAGACATGACCTACAAATGTAGCGTGAAATTGTGCAGTGGCATGTCACAATGTATTTGGATAACTGTGCATTTGGCCATGGAAAAGAATGTGATTTGTAAGATAAAAATCTAGGAATACACAGATCTACAAGAAACAAGTTTAAAACCATGCTTTTGTTGAGCCCATTAAAAAATAAATTGAAAGCATATTTTCTCGCTGATTTAAAAATTTTTTTTTTGAAACAAGGGGTTTCCGGAGCTGAACCAAATTCATTTCAGCTCAGGGGACCCATTGCTTCCTGAGATACCGGCACCCCTTAAGGAGGCAAGTATCTCCTGCTCCTATGACGTCACAGTTTCCTATTGATCCATGTAATGGGACAGCTAAACCTGAGCAGGAGATACCGGCACATGCCTCCGCGCCCTGCAGGCCTGTCCCTAGGATATCGGATGCTCCTTTGTAATGGATTGCTGTAGTTTCAAGCTAGTATAGGAAGGGGTTCAGACAGGATCACTATTGAGGATAAAGATTCCCTGTGCAGTGACCGCCCGGATTGAGAGGCACTGACCTAATGAAGTCGGCAATGAAACTCGACGTACATTTCATGTAAGCTCGCTTTCTCAAGGTAATGCATTAGGTTCAACTTTCATGGGAATTAACAGCCTACATCTTTACTTTGTAGCAAATAGTAGTGCACTCAAATGCCACACTTTTCATAGCGGACTTCATTAAAATGATACAAAAGGAGCTATGATACCAGAAGATGTCCATCCAACTATTTGCACCTTACATGATGGGTGTGTCAATATACACACTGTTCAAAGTTGCTGTTTTAAACAACCTACACAGATTGCATCCAATAACCCGGGATGAGCGGCGTTTAACTCGCTGTATTATAGTAGCACTCCCTTTTTTGTGCATCCCCTATCCTTTTATTATGTCTATTTTGAATGAAAGAGGTAGATGAAAAAACAAGTGACGCCGCGGTCACAGCTCCTCCAAACAGCCAAAACGCATGTAGAAAAAATAAAAAACTTTATTGATTGAACAAGTGAACAACAGCCATAGTTAACCTCTGACGCGTTTCGTCCGGGTTACGGACTTTTTCAAAGTTTTTGAAAAAGTCCGTAACACGGGCGAAACACGTCAGAGGTTAACTATGGCTGTTGTTCACTTGTTCAATCAATAAAGTTTTTTATTTTTTCTACATGCGTTTTGGCTGTTTGGAGGAGCTGTGACCGCGGCGTCACTTGTTTTTTCATCTACCTCTCTCATTTCCGGCTGGAGCACGCAAGGACATCACTATACAGCAGACCGCTGTGCAACTCTAAACCAGCTTATTGGCAGATCACTAAGGAGTCGTGAGTACTGACCGCTGGGGTTATTCCGTGACACAGGGCGTGGGTGAGGCTTATACTTACCGGCTCATAGGGGTCTACCTTTGGGCATTTCCCTGGACGTGCTCGCTGGTATTTCCCCCGGTTTTGGCCCCCCGCCCTGCATTAGTCTATACGGATACACTTCTGTTGCTTATTGCTTTTATACTTGAAGGATGTCTACCTCCTGCAACCACAGGCTTACATAATCATACCACCACGGTTTTGGTAGCCACAGTATTCCAAGGGTTTACTCCCTTAAACTTTGTCTATTTTGAATGAAAGAATATGTTTAATTTCAGCCACTTTACACTTCATATTGGCTGTCTTATATACAATCATATTTGATCCACACTATTTGTCTAGTGGACACATTACCCACAAAAAAAAAACATTGTGATGCTATTTACTTTTGAATTGAGCGCTATTTAAGAAGAGTCTTTTGTCTTGTGTGTTCTTGAGATTTATGACCGCGCCTAAAGTGTTTAATCTAACAGAGACCTGTTCTCTGTGAATCTTGATTTAATTAATAAATGTGTTTCCCATTTGAACTACAGATTTTTATGTGCATCATTGAATTGTATATTAGAGGTGATTTTTTACCTTTGTTGTTTCCTCTCTGACTTGCTGTATGTATTAATTACAAAAGGTATTGGTGGCGTTGGATGCCAGTCAGTTGATCAGTCCATATGCCCCCTTAAAGAAGCAATCTAAACTTGTTTTTTTTTTTTACCTTCAGTGTTTATTACAGGTTTGAAGCAGGGGTTCTCCGTAGCTGAACCCCATTAATTTCAGCTCCTGGTATTAATGTCCTTCCGGAGATACTTGCCTCTAAAGGGGGTGCCGGTATCTCTGAAGTCTTCAACTTCTTCGTCATATTGGCCAAAAGGAAGCCGCACCGGATGTTGTCACAGCTTCCTATTGGCCCGCAGGGCTCAGCTTTGAAAAGCAGCCATATAGTGAACCCTGGCGTGGCTACCGGCACCCCCTATGGGGGTAAGTATCTCTGAGAAGCAGGGGGTCCCTGGAGTTCAAATTAATGAGGTTCAGTTCCGGAGACCCCCTGCTCCAGTTCTGTATTAAAAAAGTGATGACAAAAAAAGACCCGGCTTGGATTGTGTCTTCAAGGGAGTGATCATCTGTCCATTGGTAAACCTGGTGTCATCATAACTACAGAATGTATGGATGAAGAGGTAATTCTGTTTCCCAGGAACATGAGTGAGTTTGTTCTTACTCTGCATCCCTTCGCTGTAACAAAACAGGACTTGGCTACTACCTTGAAATACTCTTCAAATAGTCTTCAATGGATTTATTAATATGGTGTATTTATTTTCCTAGGTCAGTCAATGCACCCATCTTCCAATGGTGGGCAACATTCAGTGAAGGTCCAAAAGAACAGAAACAATTACGCTTCGGTGGAGTGTGGGGCAAAAATACTTTCTGCCAACCCTGAGGCAAAGGTAATATTACACGTCATTTGTTATAGCTTATGGCTAATTTATTTGGAGCACGCAAACTCTGTTGCATGTGTTAACTTGTACCCAAAACCACCTTGTACTTTCCAGCTAAATGTTAATCCTGATCATATCTTAATCCATTGACTGCGAGAAAGAAATGGCCATTTACACATCACTGCCCTTGAATCATGAAATTGCAGATACACTTGTGTATCTTGTATGTAATTCTTTAAAAACATTTTTACATTATTTAGTAAAATGACTTGCAGCTGGATCATGGCCTCGGCCTTTCCACTGGATGCCTTTCTCTGTTTCTCTCTCAGGGTTTCACATATTTTTCTGATGAATTTAGAAATGACTATTTGCCTGTTTTATGACATCAGACTAAGTAATACAGTGACTGCATTTGTTAACGCGCATGTATTCAATCTGCATGTTATCGTGATGTTGCCAGGATTGATTGAGGCAAAATGCCAGCATCTATCTTAAACTCATAAGCCATAATAGACTTGCCAAAGGACATTTTTACAAAACATTTAAGTACAGATCTGTGGACCTTAGTGTTTGTTTTTTTTGACGAATGACTAAGGACTAGTGCAGACAATCCATACAGGAGACCGCAGGTGATATTAAAAGGGGAAAGCGATGTGTATGCTGTGATCTGGTGCAAATGCTGAATTTTTCGACTATTTTGTACATCCTCCACTAAGGGTTTTGCCCCTCCCAGAATTGGCAATTCTATTTGCAGGTGAAGTTAAGACTGGACAGTGCGATTTAACTGACGGGATTTGTAGGAGCCTATGTTTATTGTGTCTAGATTGATGATATCGAATGTTAATTTCCGGTGGGGTGCTCCAAACATGATCGGCATTTAAAATAAATAATTAAATTAAATCTGACTTTTAGGGTTAATGATTAAACGCCATGTTTAGTGTAATGGAATATTTGATGTAACTTACTATCAAGGATTTCATATTTTCGTATGGAAAGAAATGATTTGTAATCCTGTAATTTGCCATTTTGTTTCAGAGCACATCTGCCATTCTAATAGAAAATATGGATCTCTACATGTTAAATCCTTGTAGTACTAAAATTTGGTGAGTTTTGCCTTGCTTTCTATTAATCAGTTATACAGTATATTTACCTCTTCACTCTTTCCACATGATCATAATTTCTCGTGTGTGTGTGTGGGTCATTAGAATTTTTCACTGACATCCATTGAAATGAGTCCTGTTGACATTACTCCACAGCTGTGTGCAATGTAACAGAAGATCATAGAAATATGTGCAAAGTATGGGGATTTAACAGAGTGCTTTCCTTGTTTCAGGTTTGTGATTGAACTATGTGAACCTATCCAAGTGAAGCAGCTTGATATTGCGAACTATGAACTCTTCTCTTCTACACCGAAGGATTTTCTGGTTTCCATTAGTGACCGGTACAAACAATATGATATTTCAGTGTATCGGTGTAATAAGCGTCCTTAGAAAGATCGAATAACCCTTAAAGTAGCAGTTCTGCTTATTTGTGTTTTGTGTAAAATTAATGTTTGCTTTTTTTTTCTTCTCCAAGTCCATTTAGTTTGAGCATATACACTATTTATATTTCTGTTTGACTAATGATAACATCATAAATACTTTACAAGAACAAAACTTTAGAACCGTTTCCTGTGGTTTTGCTGAATGGCAGTCTTATCACTGAAAGACATTAGATAAATATTGTGGAGATGTTAAGTTAAAATTTTTTTTAATTGAATAACCCATTATTTTTTTTTTCTTTAATTTAACTAAAGGCATCAATAAACTCAATTTCACAAACATGCCACTGTCCTTAGTTAACTTTTGTCCTAGACAGTACAGTCCATTTAATTCTTCCTGCACTGGTTTCTTTTACTTTGCCTTCTGTTTTAGTTATTTGCAAAGTGTGTAAAACACCTGTTATTTTTCTAGTAGGAAGTAATCGGTTTTGACATTTTCAAAAGAGAAGCTAAAAAAATCTAATGTATAGTATTGAAAGGCCGTTGCTTTAACTTGTTACAGAAATGTAATGCCAATGTTATTTTACCTCTTAGCACGCCCACACAGCCTGTTTATCATGACTGACACCGTTTTTGTCCAGCATCACAAGTGTCGCCTTTGCCGTTTCAGGTACCCCACAAATAAATGGGTAAAGCTGGGTACCTTCCATGCGAGAGATGAAAGAACAGTTCAGAGCTTCCCACTGGATGAGCAGATGTATGCAAAATATGTCAAGGTAATGGTATAAAAAATAAACTCTGTTCTTTGCCTTTGGAAACAAAATGGCAAAGAACAATTGGATCATTAAGATTTCCCCTCTTTGGAGAAGACATTTGCGGTCTTCGCCAGCAGTGTGGAATTCAATGGCTCAAAGAACGTTTGCTGTCCTGAGTTGCACAGTTTGTTTTATAAAGATGTTGCCCTTCTACATTGCAACAGGTAAACAAAGTTAATCTGACTAACTGTAGGTGTACAGAGGCGCAGTTAGGCACACAACCCTCCTGAGATTGAATATCTGCCTTTCAGATGGCTCTCTCCGTAGCTCTCCATGGAGACATTGAAACTGCTACCTTTTTGGCATGTGCTAGGGAATTGGCCTTGATCTCTGCAGCATTCTCACTATATAATTATACAAAACCTCATTTATGTACGTCTGCAGTACACCTCGTGATCAGTCAATTATGTTTTATTATAGGGCTGTAAATACCTGCTTCTCTTTTTATGCTTAAAGCTTTGGTCATAAATGTGTGTATACAATTAAGTCTACGCTATATCTGTATTATAAAAGTTACAAATCCTTTTAGGGTAAAAAAATTTGTTAGACTTTTTGTAGTGTAGCACATGTAAAAACTCCCCTTTGCGGTTTTTGTACACGGGCTTCTTAGGCCATAGTTTCATATCTTGCAAACTTGTGTTAAATGGGGTCCCTTATCCTCATTGAATAATCATTAAAAACACAAATGCATACCATATGTTTGTTCTTTTAGTTGATCCGACAGATATTAAAAAAAAATTATATTAGTATCTTGCTTATTGAGCATCTCCTGCCCTTCCTTAGTTAAAGATCCTGATTTTCTTAATGTCTTGACCGTGGCCAATCTTTCGACTGCACTGGGCTCTGGGGAGAGCTCCATTTTAACCTTCCGGACACTTAATATTTCTAGCGCTTCTATCTCCTGAAATGAAGCATCAGATTTTACAAGTGAAAACAGTATTGCAAAGGATAAGAAGACATTTATGTTAATGAAATGCAAAAAAAATTAAATAAAATCGGGGCTGACTGTGGCTTCTAGTATAATGACCTAACCCTACAATGTTCCTTTTAAAGAAGTTTGCAATATATAGTCAAGTAAGCCTGTGTACTATACAGCATCATCCAAGTATGATTCTGTCAGGGCACACATGCATATTACCGCCTCACAATATAAACTAATGGAGAAACATTCATTTTTGAAACAGGTTTGCAACAGATCACCTTTATCATGTGTCTACAGTAGTTTAATTTCTTTGCAAAAGCATTTTGGAAAATGGAAGATCCCAAGCTGGTAAAAGTTTCTTTAGGACTGCAGGGCTTGAGATTTTCCAGGGGGCGGCGGTTATAGTGGCCCCTCGCTCTTCCCCATGGCATTTAAATGAAATGCCAGGGGGCCGAGCAAGGCCTCTGTAAATTCCCTTACCCTGGCTTTGGCCTCGCCATGGCAACACTGCATCATGTGATGTCACGTTGCCATGGCAACATGATGTCACATGACCCCACCATGTCATTTGACGCCGGACCCATGGCAAGGGAGGGGGGAGAGCAGGCATGGGGGCCGCAGACTGAAAAGTTTGCGCACCCCTGCTCTAGGGCAGGGGTGCGCAAACTTTTGATGCTGGGCCCCCCTGCCTGCTCTCCCCCAGTGCTCGCGCCCCCATACCTTTGTGCCAGCGTCAAATGACGCCATAGGGTCATGTGACCCCACGGCGTTATTTGACACCGCGTTGCCACGGCGCCGAAGGTAAGTGAAGTTGCTGAGGCCTCAGGCGATCCCCTCGCATTTAATATAAATGCCTTGGGGAAGAGCGTGGGGCATCTGCAGCTGCTGCGCCCCCCTGTTTGCGCACCCCTGCTCTAGGGCATGGATGGCCAACTCCACTGTCAATGACTGAGCCACTGATTTGAGCCACCTGTGCTGAAGCAGGGATAACCTGAAAACCTGACCTGTTGGTGATCCTTGAGGACTGGAGTTGGCCACCCTTGCTCTAGGTGTACAAGAAGAACGTACTTTGTTGCACGTTGTCAACCTTCATCTAGAAACCGTGTTTGAGAGGTGTTTCTATAACCTGCGAAGGTTGGTTCCCTATTCTTCTCTCTTTCGTTCTTGTATGAACTGATATACAACTCTAGCCAATTTCTGTGTCTTGTCCCCTTTTGCTGCTTGTGCTTAGTAGCTGATCCTTAAGCCAAGAGGTTCAAGTTGTAGTATGTTTTTTACTTGCTTTTCACCATAAAGCACCTAAAAGCATAATTTACATTTCCAAATGCTTTTAACTCCTAAAAATAGATGCAAAAAAGAAAAATGGCTGATTTGCTGATTTGCCAGTTTGTGGAATTGTTTTTAAAATCCATGCAATTTCCTACGTGGTTTAAAATAGAATCAATTCTGTAGTATTAGATAATACTTACTACATTTTTATTGTTCAACTCTTAGGGAATTCGTTTTCAATAAAAGTAATCAAAAGCTGTGTATATTAAAACAAAAAAGATTATTTTGTTTTTAGATCAATGCCGACTGCCTTTTTAAGGAAAGCAAAAGATACATAAGTGAAAATGCTACAGTACCATAATATTAATTAATACAACAATCGCTACCATAGATTTCATTGGGATAACACAGGTTTCAAAGAAAATATGTCAATAAGAGTGAACTTTAACTCGGCTCAACAAGAAAAAAGGAAGATCCCCACTTGGAAAGACAGAACAAAGTGACAAAAAAAAAAAATGGGGCAATACAAAACTAACTGCATTGTGTGTGTGTGTGTGTGTGTGTGTGTGTGTGTGTGTGTGTGTGTGTGTGTGTGTGTGTGTGTGTCTTGAGATATATATTATTGTAACATATCTAATGCTATTTTTCATCTGAGTACGATGGAGCTGCCATATTTTTGATTTTGTAAGATACATCAATGGGAGTGACAGGCAGCTAGTTAATAGCAGTGTTGGTTTTGTGTGAGAATTAACTGGTATATGAAAGCTAGGTATTGTGCTGTAGCTGCTATTGATGAACATTAGATTTGGTTCCCTCCATTTATTTTCCAATATGATATAATGCATGCATTTGATGGTTCTTTTATAGTACACAGTTCTAGTTTAGCGAATAAAAGCTCTCAAATCTGACAACCCCTTCAGCATGTTTATCATTCTGAAAAACAGGGGAGAGTTGAGTTGTTTCCAGTTATAGAAGAAATGTGCAGAGAGGAAATGGGTATGTTCTCGGATTTGAATTAAAGTGCAAAGTTCTGCCTTTTCTGACACCAGCATGACGGCAGCATTATGACACGCCAGTATGAGTTATAACTCATCCCTCTGCAACTTCTTTCACACCTGCTAGTATCCACCCAGGAGTAACGCTGTTCATACTTTTTGTTGTAAGTGTTAACCACTAAATGCAAACATTTAGGGCTAGATTTTTAACCGCACTCGACTGTATGGCACTTTAAGGTGCCTTAAATCTTAGCACTACTTGGATATATGGACCTTTGTGTCTCAATGAATTGCTGTTACTTGGACTCAGGGAGGTTGAAAAGCTTTGTATACTGTAAATTGTTCTAAAGGCCGCAGTGCTACAACCATGCAGATATCTTTAAAGGAAGATCACACTCTTTTTTTTTTTTTTTTAAGTGCTTTTCACCATTGTTTTTAGGTAATTTCATTGGAAAAACACAACACTGATTTTATATATCGCCCTGAACTATTAAATCTGAAAGAGTAAGATGGTCGAATATTTTGGAGCCGGAAAAAACAAAAACAAATCTGATTTGTGATGCAATTTATATACTCCGATGCCCTCCTTCAGCCAGCGTTTCATCCTGAATAGTTGTTAACCTTAATATATACGCCAGCCAATCTGACACTTCACGTCACAAAAAATGGCTTTGTACAAAAACCTACACATTTTTTTTATAGAATATTTTTTTGTTTATTGGCATTTAAAAAAATAGGACCCCTTACTTTTTCGTTTTGGTTTTATATCTTCATGTATATCATGACGATGTTTGCACAACCGTTGACATGGAATTTCAGATCAGACATTAAATAGTTCTGTATTATAGGTTATAGTCCTACAAGCAGCAAGCCCAACTGATAACCTATTCAGCATTGATTACTTTTACACTCTAAAATCACTCAAGTAACCGGAAGAAACAAGTTATTCTAGTATGCCAAGATATTTAGTTCAGGGTGGGTAGCATACCTGGGTAGTGTTGAAATAGGGTTTATTAAAGCACACCTATAAAATAATTTGTTCTTTTGGATATTTTAAAACTAGTTTTGTTTGAGTTGTCTTATTAAAGTAGCTTCAACCTATAAATATCTTTAGAAAGGGAGCTAGCTCTTGTTTTACATCCGTTTGAAGCTGTAGGCTGGATTTTGTCTGAGCTCCGCATGCAGTGAGTCAAACATGAATCATAAGCAAGGAAGTTATCTGCTTGGGAAATATTGCTGAATGCATGAGCGAAGTATCAAATCAGTCTGATCTCCTGATTTATGAACAGGCTGACAACAGGACAGGTTGTTGCTTTTGTTACTAATTTAATAATTGGTAGTGGGAAGCGTTAAAACACTTTTGCATTGTTTTTACTTGTTTGGCTTAATAAAGATCCGTCATCTGACATGCCCAGGAGTCCTTCTCCCTACTGTACAGACAAGCCAGCGAGTATTCTAAAACTTGCCTTAAACTTGCCTTAAACTAGCCAGGTACATGCTGGGTACATTTCAGTGACATTTCTGCAGAGGCTAATGGCCTATCGGATTTACACGGCAGTGGTTCCTGGCAGTCCCATTCAGTTTGAATGGCTGCCAGGGACCCCCACTGTTAATTCAATGGGCCATTAGTCTGTCTGCAGAAATGTGTGAAATGTTGCAGCATATATCCAGCATGTACCTGGGTCTTTTTGGAGATTGCCCCAGGTTTGTTTTAGAATAATCGTCGGCACAACAGTAGCTAATGATTGAGTTTCTTATAAGCGGATAGGGAATTGGTCCATGGGTTTGTTGGTGAGGCGGATGAAGGAAAGTGGAGCCATTATGACTTGAAAGAATCCCATAAGTGCTGGGATCTACTAACACCCTTCATTTATTGTTTACTTTCTAACATACTGTAAACAGACACAAACCAAAGGTCAGAATGTGTTCTTTATGAACCTGCAAACCGAGTTCGTCCAATATAACCTCTTAACCATGTACAGTATTATAACTCTAAGCCCAGGACATACTTGTAAACGAGAGGTAATTCAACGTATCACTTCATGGTAAAACGTTTATTTATAAATAAATATAGTTGTGAATGATTGGAACTTATAACTGTAGCAACATAGTCACAGCCCTATATTAAAGTTCCATGCATAAAGGGTGTATATACTATATATAGAGTTTGTATGGACTGTTCACTAATGTGCCGATAATTAACTGCCGATGGCAGCTTATTCATTTCAATGGCCATGGTGAATAAATCCTGGTTTGGCTGCAAGAAGGATTCTGGTCTGTCACAGCCCTTGTCTGTACATTTCCTTGAAATTCAAAATAAAGAATGCATCAATCTGCTGTGCTTTATTGGATAGATTTGGTAAGCGTGGTCTAATAAAATGATACCACGTGGCTATGATGCTGCATTTGTCTTTCTGCTGGCAAGTAATAGTGCACAGCAAACATGCCTGGCTAATTTGTGTTGCCTGTTCTTTTATGTTGAATAAGGGCCAACAGGATGTAAATCCTATTACTAAGAATTAGATTTACAAATGTATTTACTTAAGTCAAGCTCTTCAGTTTTAGTAACATTTCTCTTATTTAATTTGCTGCCTTGAGAGCCACCAACAGGTTTTTATGATATCCCAGTTTCAGGAATACACAGTCCAGAAATGGATATGGTGCTCAGAGGAAATAGGGAATATGCACAAATAAAAACATTTGTTGATATTCGTTTCAAGAGTTCCTGTGTAGAAATGCAATCCGATGAATACTGGGTTAGTATATGTGGGGAAACGAACCCATGCCTAGAGCCTTACAGCTCAAAGTAATTGAATATCACATTCAGTGATCAGAAATAACAGCGTTCAACACTATTCTATGGTGAAATGTCTATATAATAAGAACAAATAGACAGTGGAGTAACCACAGTAAACTCATTCACACATTTGTGAGTCTAGTCATCCGTTCTGCAGATCCCTAGGAAATCTTCTGCATGCAATTCCGCTGAATGTAGAAACCGGAAACAAGGTGAAAGTGTGGCACAATACCACTGAAGAAATCAAAGTAGAGAGAAGCGCACTCCAATAAAAAATATATCGTTTTAATGGGTCACGGTTAAAAACTGGAGGATACAACTCACTGTGAAACGCGTAGGTGGGTTGTAACCTCTTTTTTTTAACTGACCCATTAAAGCTATATATTTGTTTATTGCAGTGCACTTCTGTCTTTTTTTTTATTTCTTCAGTCAGTGTACCGCACTTTAACCTCTTGTTCCCTATCCCTGCTTCAGCACAGGTGGCTCAATCATGATTGAGCCACCTGTGCTGAAGTAGGGATAACCTGCAAACTTGACCTGTTGGTGGCTCTTGAGGATTGGAGTTGGCCTCCCCTGGACCACAGCATTCATTTCATTAAAGGGCCCAATCTGCCCTAGAGCAAAAGAGAACTAGCGACACTGACTTCTGTTCCCAAATCTGACTTTTCTAAGTATCTTTAAAAAAAATATTGTAAGTTTGTAAACACACTGGGATTCGCTAAACTCTAATGCAGGGTATCGCACCCTAAACCAGCATTAACTGACATTAACTTGAATCTCCCCCATGCTGAGCAGAGGCTTGGAATGGGTATGATTTAATCTAGTTTCTTTTTGTTTGTGTTGTTCTGCCCCCTATCTTTATTGGTTCTCTGATTAGCACAGGGTGGGTAAAGAAAATTAGACATGTACATTCTATACAAAAGGTTGTATGGCTGGTAAAGTGGGATGGCACCTTTTTATGTACTGAAAGTTTATGTAATCTCATTGATCTAGTACCAATTGGTATTCCAGTCCTATTCCTAAACAGTATGTGCAGTTTTATGTTGATTCATAGAGAAAAAGGTGCTGGGAATCTGTCTCCCTCCCCCCCCACAAAATGTGTGTGTGTGTGTGTGTGTGTGTGTGTGTGTGTGTGTGTGTGTGTGTGTGTGTGTGTGTGTGTGTGTTGCACTGAATGGCTGATTTTGTTGTCCTGAGTACCTCTCTGCAGCTAAGAACAGTAACTACTAATTAAAAATTCTCTTGAAATCCAAACAGTAACTGGGAGTATAATACATTTTCATTTTTGCCCAAAGCAGTCGGATTCCTTTTCTGGATTATGTGAAATAAGCTTTTATGTTTTAGTAGCGTAACTACTCCTTATATTTTAATTTTGATATTACAAAAGATATGCAGGCTGTTTACTGCTGCATGTTTAAAGAAACGTTTTTTTTAATGGAAGAGAAAAGTAAAGCAATACTACAACTTTATTCTCAAACTAATTGGTTTCCCTATATAAGCATTTTTTAAACCTCAACGCTGATTCCTTAGACGATATGGCTTGTTGCATGTATCTTATCTCTGTACTGACACTTTTTTTTCTCTTTCCCTGTTCCTTTTTTGCTTCAGATGTTCATCAAGTACATAAAGGTTAGCAACCTTCTCTCTGAATCTTTTATGTACAGCTGATTAATGCATGGCAAGGAAAGCTTTGAGATTTTATTACTAGCGCAAATCTGTACTTGTTTGAGAAAAGCCTAATGTGCGCAATTAAATCTGAATGTAATGATAAAATGAACCTGCTATAAAGTTCTGCTGTTTGAATCTGTTTCATATGTTCTTCAGGTGGAGCTGATATCACATTTTGGATCAGAGCACTTTTGCCCATTAAGTCTCATAAGGTAAATAGGAAAACATTGTTGGTGAATCTTTAGTTTATATCGTATCTTTATACATGCATACATGCATCTGTACTGTTGATTATACAGGGAATAAGAAATGCCCCCTTACCCAAAGAACCTAGTCTCAGACCCCTATGCAATATTCTGTGAAGCCACTTCCCAGTACTTTAGAAGAGTTCCAATGTATTCCAATTAATATGATTAAATGTCTTGTACTGAATATTAAATAAGGGGGTTGTGTCCCTAAAGAGTTATACGGTAATGTACTTAAGGTTCATGCAGCACAAAGTGATGGTATAGCTTGCAAAATTAGAGTATTTTAGTCTATAAATTGTGCTGGAAAAAATACACTTTAAAGCCACATTTCTGGTTTGAAGGTTTTATTTTTACATTAGATTATACATTTTTTTTTAAATGATATTTTTACAATATTGTCCTTTGTCTTCCTATTTGCCCGCATGACGCTGGAGCCTTAAACTGTGCAGACATACGGCTGCACCTGCGGAGGAAAGCATCTCTGGGAGCAGGGGGTTCCCGGTGCTGAAATTAATGTGGTTCAGCGCTGGAGACCCCCTGCTTCAAATCTATTCCAAAATGAAATAAAATAAGAAAACCGTGTCCCCAGTAGTGCCTCTTTAATAAGGGTTTTGTGCTCAGATGTAAAAAGAGTTTGCTTGTGCTGATCACAGAAGACTTCTTTTAGAAGTTCGAATACAGATGAACCCACAGAAAAGGTCTGGGCCATTAATAGACCAACACCACATATTTTTTTTCTGAAGTCTCAAAACATTTAATACACAGGGCTATATTCACTAAGCAGCACTATACCATGAGACACCTTGCAGCTCATTCATTTGCATGGTCTGTAAGGTGTCTTTCAGTGCAGGACGTTTCTTATGAAAGTACTGCTTTGTAAATATGGACCAAAATCTATAAAGAACCATTATGTTGGTCTATGAAAAGTATGACACCATACAATTAATTGGCAGTTCTTGACTACCAATGTGCCCAGTAATACTCTAGATTAATATAGTAGCCACATGGCCGAAAAATAATTGTTGTACATTTAATGCTTCACAAATATTAGCTGCTCAGCTGTCAACCTACGCTAACTATAATCTAAAGTAAATAGTGCTGTTTATCTCAAACTATTTTCAGTAAATTATTTGCAGTATTGTTTAAAATAAATGACTTTAACTTATTTACCAATGGGTTGTCCACTGTTTGGTCTCAGAACTGCTGCTGAAATTACAAAGTATATTTTGTGATTAATTGCTTGCAGATATGGCCAAATTTACACATTTTTTTATTTTTTATTCACCAGTTTGCCTCAGAATTAATGTTTGCACTGTTATCTTCTGCGTAGACACTTGACTGACTGGTATATTGTCTTGCATACACAGTGTTGAATTGCTAATTGTTGCTGTTAACAGCAGCTATTACTTTTTCAGAGAATATTAATTATCGGTCAGTCTAAAAAAAAATGCAATGGCGGAAAAAGATCAGAGCATGCGAATTTCCGAAGCCGTGCACACTGAAAGTGTTACTATGCAAACCAACTGTGCCCATCCTCATTCCATTCCCTTACAGGGTTTTTGGCACCAGCATGGTGGAGGAATATGAAGAAATTGTTGACTCTCAGTACCACTTGGAGCGTCCAGAGCTTTATGATGAAGATGAAGGTAGGATCATCTCAAAAGAAGTTTCTGGGTACCAAAGTAACGCTGAGTGGTGCCTTTTCTTAGCTGATATGCATAACAGAGCTTACCCAAAAATAATCAGTGGGTTTAAGCCTTCTTTGAGGGTCCTAGCCAAGTCATTTTGAGTGTAACTCAAACTCAGTGAGTTTCAACCGTTGCTTCATGGCCAACGAAGGGAAGCTGCAGCGATGTCCCAGCATTCACCTTCCTCCTCCGGTCGGCGATGGAAGTCAGGTCCAACTTCTGGTGGGAGGTGGGAGCTGGCGACTGACATTGCGCGGGAGGACTTGCCTTAAGTGTGTGTGTGTGTGTGTGTGTGTGTGTGTTCCCACAGTTTCTGCATGTAATTCTAAGGGTCCTTAACCCAAAAAAGGTTGAAAACCACTGAATTAGGCTATAGTGCTTTTCCATGTTTGTTTTTTTGGTAAACAGGAAATATATACACACAGTCTTACAGGGATAATAAAAGCTATAAATAAATTAAATCAATCTGCACAATACAGAGTTCCTTTCTTGCATGACCATACAAACTAGACTTCCCATCATCCTAATTTGTACCAACACTTAAGTTTTGATCTGGACTAAAATAGACATTTACACAAGTGCTAATTCTAAAATGTTATTGAATGCCCTTCTTTGCTGTTACTGCCCATAATGCCATGTAAAAAAGTTTTGCGTTTCCAAAGTGGGAACCCTATTTCTTGCCACTTATAAATTTGATGTTTGCTTTCTGTCTACAGATTATCCAATGGATTACAACACACGGGACGATAAATCTTCTAAAAATCTCCTTGGTTCCGCTACAAGTGAGTAAAGCACTTGTTAAACAAGTCATTATAGTATGAGGAAGTAGTGCAAACAGCACAAAAAAAGGCTTTTTTGTCAAGCAAGAAAAGTATATTTGCACTGGTGTATTTATTCAGCAGAATCTCTAACACCTAAAATAGGCATAGTTCCATGATGAGTATGTTGAAATTAGTTTTATGGATGACTAGCAATATAACTTTTAGATGGCACACAGTTATTTTACAAAACATATATAGACCCTATAGGTTCTTTTTAAAAAAACAATTGTATTTCTTCATTGCATACAAGCAATATGAACAGAGGTTCTCACTTGACACATTTTTCAACATTCGGGAGTGCTACATTACTTTCATGTGTCAATAGTGCTACAAGCAAGGTGGCAATCCAGTGCAGTGGTCATCCTATCATTTTGATAGTGATTTCTCCCATGCTTCTACCCAATCAATGCTTATGAATCTGTTCTGTTTTGTTTGTGTCATGGACTCTTTCCTTGCTACTGTTAGCTGAGCTGCTGAATGTCAACAAATTGTTACATTGCTTTGTGTTGGCTGATTGTGATTTTTTTTTTCTGCCTTCATGCCAAGCTTTTCCCTTTTTAAAATAATTGGAAATCGAAGTATTATTTATATCCTCTGGGCAGTACACTTAGTGGACATGCCAAATAGGCCTTGAATATTTTAAAAGGTGGTATTGGATTAAAAGGCAAACTGCATCACTCATTCAGTGATGCATTTTAATTGAATGCCACCAAAGGCGAGGACATTATACGATTTGAACTGAACTGTGCATTAGGAACCACAGTTCGTGTGTGAATTCTTCAAGGAATTCCTTCTCTAGCACACTGTACTTTAGACCAAAGTGCCCAGTTCTTTCTCATTTGTTGGGCAATTATATTTCCAAAGATACTTGCCAGTAAAGGTACCAGCATTCATTCCTGGTTTTTACATTCATTCCTCACTGCAATGAACATTAAGGAACCCCCCTTCACCCACCATAACTCCACTCATCTATTTGCCCACTTTATTACACCATCCAATGAAGACCGTACCAATATCATTGTTAAGATCAGACCCGCTAACTGTAAATTGGACCCTTGTCCCGAAAGTATACAACAAGGAATTGTCCTGACCAGCCTTAAGCAGGCCATCACAAACCTCTGCTAAACATAAAACCCTCTCTCAACCCTCCAGATCCTACCATCTGTCGACCCATAGCAAGTAGTTCCATTCCCCGTGAAAATAATTGAGAAAAACGTTATTTGCCATCTCCAATGCCACCTTGAAACTCCTAATATACTGGACGCTAACCAGTCGGGATTCAGACCCAAGCATGACACTGAATTGGCTCTCCTCACTTTATGGGACGATCTACTACACCTACTCGATAAAGGACATGACGTGGTCCGCATACTTCTCAATCTGAATTTCACACTCTTAGACTCCGATTATACTGATGCACTGCAACGCGTGCTTGCACATTGGTGATGTCACAGTTGAGACGTCGCATAGCGACTTGTGCACAAGCACATTCTTCTGCTCGCGTGACAGCAGGCTGAAATCTGTTTTTTGATTGGACAGCTGTCACGTGACGCGGCTGTCGCAACCAGAAAACATATTTGGAAAACACTTTAACTGTCGCCTGCATTGCAGTAGCAAGTGCATGACAGTCGTGGTTGGTTTAAGCGTTTTGAGGGGATGCATAGTATTTGTTTTGGTGTGGCGCCGCTCGTGTTTTCCTGTATAATCGCAGCCTTAGGCCGAGCTCATACACTCCGCTTGCTTGCGGGAGTGCAAGCTTTTGCTGCTGTAGGACAAGCAACCTGTGCTGATAGTGTAGGAGGTGATGGGGGGAGGGGGCGTGGCCATGACGTCAGGGAGCTGGTTCGCTGTGATTGGCTGAACCGCTCAAGTGAAGCAGCCACCGCTTAAGACAAATTTCTTGTCTTTTCAAAACGCAGTCGCTCCGTCGTGCGTGTGCACTAGGAGCAGCCTCAAGGGATCCTTCACTTTGTGCTTAGTGCACGGGCAAGCGCCAACGCACACAGTGTAAGCTCAGCCACTAGAATGAAGGAAGTGGCTGGCCACAGAGCTACTGTACTTGATTGGATCATCTCATTCTTGGAAGACTGCATGCATTCCACCCATGTGGGACATCATTTGGCACCATATACCACGATTAAATGTGGAATAAAATATGGCTCATCTTTCCTGTCCAACATCTACATTTAACCTTTGGCAGACCTAATTAGAACAAGAGGACACAGATTCCATCTTTATCAAATATACATTGGAGTAGCCAATAGTCATAAGGAACAAACTGATTCATTTAATGACATCCAAGAATGCATGACTTCTTACCTACTTCAGCTTAACTTAAAATAATGATTCTACAAGCAAAGGACCACCCTACCAATGAACAAATGGCAAGAGCTCAGGAACTCCAGCCTTCAATAGGTAACAGTTACATTACAATAAAAAACAAATAAGAAATGTATTGAATGACCAAGCCACCCTCACATCCCAAGTCAACACAACAGCTAAAACTTCAATCAATGCTCTGAGAATGATGAAGGAGGTAGCCTGTCTCGTGACCCAAAAAAGACCGCACCACGTCAGTCGTCCTGGTCCTTTCTCGACTGGACTGTAATAAATCTACGTAGCTTTTTTTCTACTTTCCGGGGGATCCAGAACTCTGCAGTTAGACTTGTCCGTGGCACCAGGAAGTGCAACCAGATCTTCTCTCAATTGAGAACTTCTCTGGTTGCGTACCAAGCAAAGAGCAATGTTTAAACTCCTCCCTATGATACACCGGGCACTCCATGACACTGGACCCCTCTACCTTCAAACAAAATTTAAGTTCCACAGACACATCTTGAATGAATGATCCCAAAACCTTCAACTTCTAAAAGTCCCCAGATTCAAACGCACTAGATGAGCTGGTCATGCCCCTTTGGTACCTGGAGCCAGGAAATTGAATGCAACCCCCATATACATCAGACAACAAAGACCATCCCAGTTTCAGAAAACGGCTCAAGACTTGGCTGTTTGAAATCGCCTTTCCGAACTCCGATTGATTCTTCGTTCCACCTTTTTGCTGTTTTAAGAAAAGCACATAAGAGCAGAGTTCGCTCTGTGTATGCTCTATACAGGACCTTGAGATAGATAGATGCATGACAGTGACACCTAGTTCATATACACATTTTCATATGCATTTAACTTAGTATGTATATAATTTGGTGTATCCCCTCCTGCATTTGGAGGGCTAAATCTATTTTTTTATCTTTTAGCTGTTTTTCCAAAAGGGAATTTTAGTGATCTCAATTGAGAAACAGAGCTAAAAATTTATTAAATTGGTACAATAATAAGGTGCTGGTGATCACAACATGCTTTGATTTAGGTCCTGATCAAAAAATAAATATATGTATATGATTTAAAATGCCACACCAACTTGAAAATTTGTTTTTAACACAAACCTCATTAAGGTTTTAATATATTGGACATTACAAACATTTCCCATGTGGATAACTGGAACCATATAATGGCACTAGGAAATAAAGATGACACCAGTTTATTTGGAAGGGTAATTGTAGATTAGAAACAAAATACTTGCTCCCCTCTTTGGTGATTTTTGCAGTGTAACGTAATCTTTGCTTGTGTTCCCCTGCATTCTCCTTAGATGCCATTCTTAGCATGGTGAATAATCTTGCTGCTAATATGCTGGGTGCGAATACTGAGGAAGAAATCACTGAAGGGAAAGGTAGCACTTTTACAATATTTATATTCAAGCGTTAAATACGATAATCGTAACAGATAAGAGTTGGCACCTTGAGCTAGCAGGCTGTCTCATTCTAACACTCTAAGACATCACAAAGACGATGTATAAATTCTTGAATATGAAGCTCAATATGTTAATAGGGTTACTGGTCCCTCTTTTACGAGATTGTGCTTTTTGGTTTATACTCTGCCATGTGCAAGGCACATTTTTATCTTGTAAGAGGTAGGTGCCCCTAAACCCTATTTAACTACCAACAATTCAAAATGTTCAGTAATTGAGAAGGCAATATCAGAATTCAAAAGGAATGATTTACAGGGAAGCTTGAAGTGCTTTGCTGCTATATTAACGTTTTGGCCCTCATTTTTACAGGTGTATTATACAATGATGTCTATAATATTTCTTTACCCTGGGTTCTTGATGGGCAGTTCAGCTGCTGCAAGGTGCAGTTCCTCTGAGATAATCTAAAAAATACTTTTATTTTTACCCCTTTTTTCTTGACAGCATACTTCATTTGGAGATACTTCAGGTGTTTTCTGCTTTGGTCAAAGATTGACGTAAATATATATTGTGTACAATTGGCAACTTGGTGTTTACACCATGTCTAAGGCTGGACTGGCCAACTCCAGTCTTCGAGCCACCAACAGGTTTTAATGATATCCCTTCAGCACAGGTGGCTCAATCAATGACTGATCCGCTGATTGAGCCACCTGTGCTGAAGCAGGGATTTCCTTAACCTGGTCTGGTGGTGGCCCTTGAGGACTGTAGTTCGCCACCCCTCGTCTAAGGCCTTATTGATACAACTTTAAAATCAATACAGTATATTTTCCTCTTATGTATCAGCCTATTGTACCACTTATAAAAAATATGAAATATTTCTAGATGTGCTGTTCAGGGATTGGTCCTGGATCTAAATTTCCCTTCTGCAATTCCCAGTTCCCCAACTTTAAATGGGACTGCACCTCTAAAGGCACCAGCACTGTTTTTCTATGCATACAGAACTAGAGAGAGAAAAATAACGAGTACCGGTTAATTGACATCCCAATGGCCTTGTAAATCTGAATGGTGAGGTGATGGCAAGTTAACGGATGCGCAAGATTTTTACGGGTCCTTGTACGTGTTTTGTCAGGCTATGTTGTGACTGTATTGTTGCTTCTTGCTTTGATATGTAGCTTTTTGTATGTCCACACGGATGTTTAATTTAGCTAATGTATATTTGTTGTAATTTTAGTAAGTGCTATGGAAATGAGAACTCTTATCTCGCCTTTTGTTAGTACTGAATGGGAGCAAGCCTGTAAATGTGACTGCAGAAATCCCGGATACAGATGGAACAAAGCTGCCTGAACAAACTCCTGCTCCCACACCAACGTAAGCATGTTTTGTTAATGTAGAGATGTGCGTGCGTTACTGTACACTTAATCTATTCCAAAGTGTTTCGGGTCTCTCCAGTGGCAGTCATTAACCCCATGAATACTAGAGTGGAACATTATCACCGGATATTTATTCATTTTGGTGAATTTCTTTTTAATGAGGGAGTTCAGTTCTAGTTGGCATATTTTTCCAAGAGAAATGCAGATTTGATGCCAATGAAATCAGTATGTAAAGCTTTCAAAACCTTCTAGGTTTCTTCAAGTGTACTAAATAGCAGTTACACATGAAGAAATCTTTGAGGTTGCTGACTGCAGTGATGATGAATGTATTTGGGAAAAAGAAAGCTCAGTGGTAGTTTAGGGGAACATGCCAATTTAGTAAACACTACCATTCTATAATGGAAAATAAATCCGAGCATGAGTGTTAAAGGATAATTGCTTTTCATCTCCTCTTTATGACTGACATCTGTTCTTCAGAATTGTTGCTGCTGCTATTTTGGGCAGTAGTGTAAGAGCCAGATGGTTTTGTAAGCAATCCTATCTGTTATGAGCACTGCTGGAATTTTTTCTTTTTGTATAGGATATCCTTCAATGTGCAATTTAACACTAATGAGCCTTTACAAGATGCCTGTTTATCTAATGCACAATATGTTTTCTAGTGGGGAAACAGAAAATGTGACTCCTCCTACAGAAGTAGTCTCTGAACCAGAAGCACAAACAGAGAACCCCATAGTTCAGTTAGTGCAAGAGGAGGAGGAGGAGGAAGAACAGCCTCAACAGTCAACAGTTACTCTGCTAGGAAGTGACGAGCAGGAAGAAGAAAAGGATACTTGGTTTGAATATGAAACCCAAATGTACTGCCGTGATCTGGCTACCATCTGCTGCATTTCCAGCTTCTCAGAATACATTTACAAATGGTGCTCTGCTATTGTGGCCTTTCACAGACAGCAGAGTAAAATAGCAGAGGGCAAGGAGAGGGAGGAGGATGACTCGCAGTCCACCCAACAACCTTTAGCAAGCCCAACAAGTACCACGGACATTTCATATGAGAAAACCATGCCAGAGCTGTCTGAAAGCAATATAACAGAAAAGGCAACAACAGACTTTATTCTTGTTAGTCGGGCAGATGGTTTACAAAGTGGAACATCTTACAAGATCGTTGAATCCATTGAGCTGGAACCTAGTCACACCCAGGCTCTGTCTCAATCTGTTCTCTTGGATATAATCTCCGAAGAAACACCTACATCAACGATATCTGTGCTGGAGGCCACCAAAACTGATGCCGAGTCGACTTCTCACTCCTTTACTTCAGAGGTCTTACAGGTACCTACAATCGACCTCAAAACAAGTGAGCCGTTAATGCTTTCTGAGAAGCCAACTGTAAGCACAGAGACCAGTATTTTAACAGTCGCCCCCGACAGCAATATCAAAGAGCACATTGACTATATCAATATTATTAAACCTACTGAGACTCTCCTACCTCTGGAATTCACCACTTTTCCTGTGGAAAATGAATTGGAAGAAATACAAAAGCCTGTAACGACGCAAGCTATTGAAACCCCAACTATAGCAGAGAAAAAGGATGAGGAGCAGACTACAGATGATGTCTCCATGACTGGTGGCCTGCAAAGGACTACCACAGATTTCTATGCTGAACTACAAAATTCCACTGATCTGGGCTATACCAATGGAAATCAAGTTCATGGTTCCAACCAAAAAGAGTCCGTCTTTATGCGTCTCAATAACCGCATTAAAGCTTTGGAAGTAAACATGTCCCTTAGTAGTCGCTACTTGGAAGAACTAAGTCAAAGGTGGGTCTTATAAAAGTTAACTGAAATGCTTGTGACTGATTTTAACATCGTCAGGAATGTTTGTGTCTGACGTTTGTGTTGATTGGTCTATGGAGGACATGACTAAAGCAGAAAATGGCATAAAAGATAAAAAAAAATCCACCATTTATGAAGATAAACATGGCACATTATATAATGTTTCTGAGTATGTCTTTACCATTCTACCTACCACCATTTTTAGAAAAAAAATCACAGTTGAAACAGCCCAATTCTTCTAAGAAACACAATGTCTAAATTATCCCAATACTTTTGGATTATAGTATAGTGGAGTGACGGGGTGGGCAGTGGCCATCTGTAATTATTGGGAGTAGCACAGTATTATGTTGTATCCTCACACTTTGTTGCTTAATATACCACTGCGTGTTTATTTTCAAGTGTGTACTAAACATAAGAGGAAAAGGGAAATAATTCCCAAAGACCAGTGCTCTAGAGTGAGCGGATAATGTCCAAATAACTTGTTGTTATATTCATGAACAAAGTATCACAATAACCATATAATGGTACATATATAAAGAAAAGTCAATAATACTCCCAGGTTAAAGAAAGACACGTAAATAATGGCATCCAGAAGGGATGTCTGTAGGATGCCACAAAGAGGTAGACACACACCCCCTTGCAACATATTACATACAATCTCATGGAGTTAGACTTAGAAAAATCAGGTAAGTATATCCAAATGACTCACGACCATGTTGGTTGTTATCTGGAGAGGGCATGCTCCCAGCTTGCAGTCCAAAACCGGAAGTGGAATCCCATGGGGGAACAAATAAGCGGTGCACTGCATTGAAAAAGATAATATGGCTGGATCACTCAAATATATAAAAAATATTTATTGAGCCATTGGCAACATCATAAAATTAAAGAGAACAAGCAGAGCAACTGACGAGCTTTGTCAACGTGTGCACGAAATGCGTCGGAGTTTCTCTGCTTGTTCTCATTTTTATGATGTTGCCAGTGGCTCAATAAATATTTTTAATATATTTTCGAGTGATCCAGCCTTATTACTTTTTTCAAAGCAGTGCACCACTTATTTTTTCCCTCACGGGGTTCCACTTCCGGTTGTGTACTAAACATGTTTGTGTGCAATTTAAGATTTTCCAATTTATAAGCAACATATTGGATATTTTGTGGATCCAAGAAATATCTTCTCTGCTCATTTCTCCTAGAAACCCCTCATGATAGACAAGGGATTGTAGAAGGATTGAGTGTATTAACATCGCTAAGCTTTAGCAAAAATGATAAACCATCCAAAAACATGTATTTATTACTGTGACCCTTTACTGATACCCAAACAATATGATGAACCATATCCCAGGCCTCTGGGCTTCTATGTTGCTCTACTTGCTGCCCATATCAAAGCTAAATATAATAAACCTGGACACGTTTTATTTTGTGATATTTAATACAGTTAACATATTTGACTGATTTTGATATTTAAAGCAGCAGTCTACCCTGTAAGATTTTGTTGTTGTTTTTTTTAAACTACCAATTTCCTGAAGGATATATTATGCCGAGCATTGATTGCAAACCTTTAAAGCACAATGTAATTGGTCACAATCAACTTTTTATTTATTTTAAGATACGTGCATCAGTTTCGTAGAATTTGAATTTGTCTCGGCCACATGTACAAAATATATATAAATATACATGCATGTTGTTTTTAAGGTACCGAAAACAAATGGAGGAAATGCAGAGGGCCTTTAACAAGACTATATTACAACTTCAAAACACTTCAAGGCTAGCAGAAGAGCAGGTAGCATTTCCTTTAATACCTGATTGTCTTGATGAACCCTGTCAAAGCAATCCGTGTGGTCTATTCTGTTTCCTAATTTAAGATTATGCTTTTAAAGTACCACTTACACTGTCACTTGGTTAAGCTGGATAAGTAAAGATGGTGCCAGGAAAGCCTGTAATCCTAGCTTGGCACTTCCTGACCCATGAAAATCAACGAACAAAAACGGAAAGATGGCTATAGTAGGCACACACAGCACCTTTTTGCTCATATGACTGAAGCCAAGTGAGACTTCTGAATGTGTCCGAATTAAGTTCCTTTTGTATTGCATGATGAAAAGTTCAGTCCATGTTAAGGACTTTTTTTTTTTTTTGTAGTCTTTCTGGTAGCACTTGTTCATTTCCTGGACTCTGGCACACAGATATTGAGAACTAGATCTGAAATTCGTAGACACTGCTGGCTTCTTTAGTACAATGCTGCTAACTGTTAAAAGCTGGCAAGCAGAACTGCATTTAAGTCAAGGTAGCTGTATAAGCAACGCTGCAGCCTTAACACATGCTTTGCCACAAAAAAGCCTGCAGCGAATGGATTCATTGTGCTCTGCAATATCCCTTGTGCCACGCAAAGCTGAAGGATGCATTAACAATCATCTTGTCTGTTTCTCCAGGACCAGCGGCAGACAGAATCCATTCAATTCCTGCAAGCGCAGCTCATTAATGTCACCCAATTGGTTTCCAATCTGTCAGCAACAGTCACTGAACTAAAACGAGAGGCAAGTATTCTTTTTTTTAATTTTAAACTGGCTAAACGTATTTATTTGGCATCGTGTCAAGTTGACAAGATTTTTTCTTCTTCTGGGCTTCATTTTCCTACGGCGCATCCTTTTTTTATGTAATATATATTTTGTGTCTTGGAGACATGACACTTTCTCATTTCAACAGTGAAAGAGGTCTTGTTGTAATGCTGAAAGTTACTATTTAGAAGATGCCTGCGCTTTTTAAGAGAAAATGTGTGCATGGCTTTGAACTAAAATGTTCTGATCTATGGACAGATACCTCCCACAAAAGTCTAGGCGACGAGCCAGAACTGTAATAAGTGTACATTGATTAATATTGCGTCTCCCCACCCTAAATAAATGCGTGTCCTCACGGTTTCAAACCGCAGGATGCTTGATCTGATCTCCTGCTGTGAACTGCATTTTGGGAATGGAGCGGTTAATACATACTCTAAGGCTGCGGCCCTGCTGGCGCTGAGCGCGTGGTGCGTGCTGCTTTTACTTTCATAAATCTATATGTGCAAGTCCCCGTGCGCGCGGGCACGCATGCTCACTCAAGCTTGGCGCTTGAGTAAACAAAAAATTTAACTTTCCCGCAGCGCGCAGCGCGCCCCCCCGCGCGCGCTTGCGAAATAGCCAGGACACCCGCGCTCATGCTTGGAGAGCTGGTGACGTCACCACTCGTGCGTGAGCGCGGTCAGCGCCAGCGTGGACGCAGCCTAAGATTTTAAGTCCGTTTCAAAGAATAAGGCTGATTGGCTGAAACCATCAGCGAAACATGATACCATACTGCTACAGTACAGACTTTGTAACGTCTTGCTGAAGCTTAGTAACGCCTTGCTTTTTCTACAAGCGCATACATATGCCTTTAATACATTTAAAGTAAATGGACACATGAATTGTCTACATATACATTTTGTCACCTGATTTTTGTTTTAAAAAATTAGCCATGTATAGGGCAATAATCATTTTTGTCATGTATTCTCAAAATTGAAAGGGGTATGAATATTGTATTAACAAATACTTTATTAACATAGGAAAAGGTTAGTCTCAATCATTTTATGATGGGTGAACTTTTTATTGCCTTTACTATTCTGCCTTCTCTATGCGGTTTTGAATATTTGAACCCTATATTCAGGCTGTTCTAGCTGTATACTTATAGAGAGGTTTATAAACCGTGGCTGAAAATGTCCCCATTACTCCTCAAAAAAATAACTAGATACCCTTACCGCAACGAACAATAGTGCAATATGGAGCAGAACATTGGAAAAAATACAGAAGCACGCTAATTTAAGTTACAGATAAATTATTTTATAAATGTGTCCTGCCAGCATGTTTCACATTGCTAGGTATAGACAAAGTATTCTGTCTGTCTGTCAACAGGATTTGAGGGACTCTGGTAATTTGCATTGATCACACAGAATCAGGCAATATATACCACAGGTTTGGATTCTGTTGAGACAGGAGGACAACATCCAATCTATTAGTGAGTGGTTACAGGATTTTATTTTTAGGGTCAGGCCAGTTGCGGTTGAGGTCACCAACAATCAATAGCTCTTTCTATTCCAAGAAGAAATATTGCCAAGAAAATTACACTTTGCACAGGGATTGTAGTAGTGCATTAAGGGTGGAGGGGAAAGTAGGTAAATCTTACCAACAAAATATTCAAATAAGTGTGGGCTATAGCATCGATGTGCAAACTGGGGGGCGGGAGATTTGTTGGGGGGGGAGGGGGCGTGTGCGGTTGCAGAGGTCCCGCACTCTTCCCCAAGGCATTCAAATTGCCGGGGGATCGTTGAGGCCTCTGCAACACTAAAACTTACCGGGATTCAGGCGCGTCTCCATGGCAAGCGGCGTCATGTGACGTGACATCACGTGACCCCGGGGCGGCATTTGACGCTGCTGCCAGGTAGTAGAGGGGGCGCGAAACCGGGGGAGGCCAGGAAGGGGGGCGCAGCATCAAACGTTTGCGCTCCCCTGCTCTACAGTACATAACATTCAAGGCAGTTGACAGTAAAACTTGACCTTCTTTCTTGCATTGCAGGTGTCTGATCGGCAGAGTTACTTAGTGGTCTCTCTCGTCTTGTGCATCATCTTGGGCTTATTTGTTTGCCTGCAGCGCTGTAGGAACGCTTCTCAGTTCAATGAAGATTACCTTTCTAAAATACCCAAGAGCAATAATTACCCCAGTCCAAAACGGTAAGAGCCTGTGTTCAAACAAGACATGATTTTAGATTTGTTAAGGCCCAGCTTTCACAGACACAGTTTAGGAATAAGTTGGGGGCAGATAACATAGAGCAGATTCCGTCATTGTTCCCAACCCCATCTCTGCCAGAGGTCTCTGCAGAACATGGATGAAAGTTGCTGTGAAAAACATATATATTTTTTTTCATTCATTTTATTTGCCCATTTTTCATTTCAATGTTGACTCTTTGTTGGCATAATTTCCATGGTCCATTTGCTACACAAAAAAAAATCTGAATTTTTCATACTAAAAATTATTGCTATACGGACACACAAATATATACAGATTTGTCATATCTGTTTGAATGAGTCATAGCAGATCTGACACACACAGTATACCAATACCTCCCACTAGTTGAATTAAGGCTTTCACAGCTTTTCTGCTGTGGTTTAGGACTGTAATTGTGGGGGTGACAGGAAATTTAAATATCAGATTCACATGCCATGTTCTGTTTTTTTATTTTTTTTTATTTTTTTTAATTTAAAGGTGTTTCTCTTCCTACGATGATTTGAATCTTAAAAGAAGAACCACATTTCCCCTAATTCGCTCCCAGTCATTTCAGCTGTCCAGTAAAGAAGGTAAATTACATTTTATTTGTATGTTGGTAGTCGTTCTCACCCAAATTGGTTTAAAAAAAAAAAAAAAAAAAAACCAGGATGAACCCTTGGAGCTTAATTAATATGGCTGCCAAGGTCACCAATAGGAAACTGCGGCCTCTCCAGAAGACCTTCAAACCCCCCCCTGATTTTGGGTAAAATTTAAAAGACAAAAAATACATCTCGAGCAGCGTGGGATTACCGCTTGGAAAGCAATAGTCTTTACAAAAAGTAGACTTGAAAGCGGCAATCCAAGCAAGCGATCATTTTGCAAATTTGTTCGGTTGTTTTTTAACATCGGATAGAAGCAGGGTGTCTCCGGACCTGAACCCCATTCATTTCAGCTCCTGGGACCCCCTGTTCTAACCCCATTAAAAAGAAGAAAAAGGCGCTTGGTATTCTCATCGGTTAAATGAAGCGATTTACATTTTATTACAAAAAAATGAGAAGTATTTTTTAATCCCCCTCCTTTTTTTTTTTAATTTTAAATATTTAACTTTTTCATGGTAAACAAAAGTTTTCGATGGTTTTTAGAATCTTTAGGTGGGACCGTCTTATTACCAAAAACGTGAGATCCAGGCAAACAATTTGTTGAACTTTGTTTTTAATGTAATTCTGAAAAATTATCATTATTGGCAGACCCACAGAAAAACGAAACATACATTTTTCACAGAATGCAAATAAGCAAACCTGTTGGCCAATAATTGTATTTAATTTTGGCTGACTGTGTGACTGCCTCTTTAAAGGTGAAGTGGCGAAGTGTGGCATGCGCAGTATTTCTTCTGCTTTTATGTTAAAGGTGCAAGCCAGCTGCGTGGCAACATTTATTATCTCATTAAGAGCATTTCAAATTCCATCTGGTTCCAGATCTCCATATCGGGTCCAGTCAGTTGAGGTTTTTTACATTTGAATCGGAGGTCTGAGAGCATGAACTAGCAAGGTCATTGACTTGACCTCCATAGTGCTGCGGCAATCGGTACTGCTGCTATAAGATTTTGGAATCTGTTAATTGAGGGCTCCATATGTTTAATACTCTATCTCTGAAAAATAAGTGATGTCCAAGAATTGTGGCGCTGGTTTTGAAGCAGATAAAAGACATTAGTGGGGAAGAAAATGTTTTTGGCTGGATTGCGGCTTTCAGCCTTAATTTGTTTTTTTTTGTTTTTTCCAGTAAGGGACAGCCCTGAGTCCCATTCTGATCTTATTTATCAAAAATGTGACTTTACAAAAATATATATCGATCACTAAAGGCACAGATTTTGAAGTCCTGTTGGAATGCAAAAAGATTGATTTTATATAAAGCCTAGCATTTTTTCTATTCTGGGTTTCCAGAAGACAGAAGTCTTTTCAAGACAGTTTTTCTATTCTGGGTTTCCACATATTTCAGATAATTGTTCCCTCAGAATGTTTTGTTTAAATGACAATGAGCCAGTGATTCGGTGGCAGTTTTCTTTATCAAAATATGTTTAAATAACATCCCCTTGCCTCAGTCTGAAGTTTGTTCAAATTTATCCATCACATCATAGAAAATACTATACAGGCATACCCTGGTTTAAGGACACTCTAAGTACACACGCGAGTAAGGACATATCGCCCCATAGGCAAACGGCAGCTCGCGCATGCGCCTGTCAGCACGTCCTGAACAGCAATACCGGCTCCCTACCTGTACCGAAGCTGTGCGCAAGCGGGGAGACTATAAAGCCTGTTACAAATGCGTTATTTACATCAGTTATTCACGTATATGATGACTGCAGTACAGTACATGCATCGATAAGTGGAAAAAAGGGAGTGCTTAATTTTAAGTACATTTTCGCTTTGCATGCATGCTCCGGTCCTATTGCATACGTTAATGCGGGGTATGCCTGTAATTGCAATGTGGAGGCCCAAGCTCTGCCCTGACACGCACGTCCGAGAGTCTAAAGATGGCAACTCAAATCAATTCCAAAGGGGTTTCCTCCCTAGACTGTACAATTCAGTTTTTTGGGAGACTGAATAATTATTGCTCAAGTGCAACACAGTTGGTTGATTCAGTGCTTTTACTGCTGAGATGTGATCTCCAGTGATGGGTAAAACATATACCTGCTTGTATTCGATAATTAGACAAAAGTTTTTACACTAGTCTAGAAAGATATATCACAATTACTTTTATGATCACCCAATAAGCCAGCATTCTATTTCTTCCTCTTGTACATGTTTCATACTTAGCTCTAAATAGAAGGTGCTTAATGCCAGCAGAACAGTCAGTCAGGAAAGAAAGCAATAGCAATGAAGAGATCATGATACAACTAACAAAGTCAGAGGACCATCCTCCCGAGACACAACTTTACCAGCGTAGAGCAGAGTTTTTCATATAACCGTTTTGAGGACACTGCACATCGTGAGTTACTGAAGATTTCCTTTTAGCTGCTAAGTGACAATAAAACAGTTGTTCAATCAGTCTTAGTCTCAACGATTGTTGGTAACGTTACCCGTGCCATGACGGTGGATCTCAGTGCTGGTTCAAGTGTGACATTAATCATGTACACTGTAGGGTAAAACCAAACATAGGTTTAAAAAACATTTACTATTTACGAATGTTTAAAAGCCATATATTGTGTAAGGCTCGCTCTTCAGTAAAATATAACAAAGCATAAATAAATGTGTATAATTTGTGTAAGTTCTAGGTAGAAAGAAAAGGTGTTGATATCAATCAATAAATATGTTAATGAAAAAAGATTTTAATACAAATGTAGGAATTGGTTGAAATCCGTAAGGTGAAAGTTACTGAAATAAAAATCAAATGAAATTTAAATGTATACAGATTAGGATGATCAAGTGTAGTGTTAATTACCATAGCAAATAAGGGTGTTCTGTATAATGAATAAGAGCAATGTGGTGAATTAAAAGCTGGCACCTCAGTATGGCGAGGAGGGTGCGTCTTCTAATTGTTAGCTTTATGGTAAAGGGGGATGGGTGTAATCCTGACTGAAGTACTAGCTATCCCACTCCTCTAAAGTCCTGCCAGTTTATGGTAATTCATCTTTCAATTCATAGGGTTGTTCAGTTCCCTTTTCACACCCCCTTGGTTATGTATGCTTCTTTGTACTTGAACCTCACCGAAATCTTTACTTTTCTATGGCCAATACATCTACTAGAATTATGTTTAGTCTGTGTGATTGATTGTGTTTAATCAAAATGTCGTGTTAAGTTGAGGGCTTGAATTAAGTCTATGAATGAAAAAGATTCATAGTGATGTGCAAAAGGGCTCATGTATTGGGGCTGTTGGTATTAAAGAATGGGTATAAGAATATTTTTGGAGATGAGACCTTTCAAAGATGCCACCTTAATACTAAAGCGGATTTATACTGGAGCAAAAAATGAAAATATCCCAATTTCCTATAGTACCTTTTTTCTTTGCTATATCTGTTTTATCCCCAGTTTGCGGTTGGGAGATTTTGATACACCCCTCCTCCTTGCTCTCTTTCCCGACCCCCTCTTTCCCCCCACCCCACACCTCCAAGTCATGATACCCCCGGCACGCTTCCCAAAATTCATGCTTGTTAACAGATATGCAGAGCAAAAAATAGATCAAAGTAACTGCCGCTCCTCAAGAAAAAATGGGGAAAACTCTCAGCCGTGAAAAATTAAAAGCAATTTATTGGAACTACATAAAAAACATGTGCAAACACAGAGTCACTCCTTCAGACAGTGCCACGGGGGCGTGAAACGCGTGGGAGGAGAGTTCTCTTTGTTGCACATGTTTTTTATGTAGTTCCAATAAATTGCTTTTAATTTTTTACGGCTGGTGAGTTTTCCCCATTTTTTTCTTGAGGAACGGCACAGTTACTTTGATATAGTTTTTGCTCTGCTTACCTGTTTGTTTGAAGACTCTGTTGGGGGATTTACAGAGGATCCATGCAGCAAGTAACACTCTACATATGCAGTGTCAGCTGGAGGGCAGGACGGTGAAATCTAGTGAGTAGTGTTTACTCTACACCAGGCTTACCGGGGACTTGGGATCTTGGCAATTGCGTTATATCCGTGGGAGGCACATAACAACCCACCCAGGGTATTACGCTCTCATATATTTGTTTTTTTCAACCCTTTCATGTCTCCTCCTGCCTTCCTTTAAACATTTAAATCATACAGCTGCATTTATTTCCTCACTAACCCGGTGTTTGCTCCGGTTAATATGTTATATCTACCACCTCATTATGGTTGTTTGTCCACCTAAGAGCTTATACTAGATTTTTCTCTAGCATTGTTAACCGATATGTTACCCAAAACAACAGCAGTGCACCATTGCAAAATATATATTTACTAAGCCATACTAATCCATAATCCATGCCTTCTGGCGCCGTGAGGCACCTTGTGGTCCATTGACATGATGCCAGAAGGTGTCTTATGGGAATGGCACCGCTTAGTAAATATGGGCCCTAATATTTAGTCGTGCCAATTTATAAACGCCTCTTTTCACGTCTTTTCAGTGAATCCAGATGACTTGTACATTGTTGAGCCATTAAAGTTTTCTCCAGAAAAAAAGGTATGTTCTGTTCTTATCTTTGTCCCTTTTTAAACTCGACCCCATACATCAATTCTTCTTCATATACAGAAAGTCTCCAAATGTAACATACGAGTAAGGACTTTGAGTGGAATCAATTGTGTTCTCTATACCTAGTTGCTTTCTCCATCCAAACTGCTTCTGGTGTTGTGCACCAAGTCAGCAGCATAGCACTGCTTTGTCAAAGTATAAAAGCATGTTTTTTATTGGACAAAAAATAAAGACGATCTAGCACAGAAAAGAATAAGATAATGGTTGTCTACAGATGTTACCTCACCACAAGCAAAAAGACCTCGCCACCATCTACAAACAGTCAGCTGTTTCCACCGACTAGCAGCCCTTTGCCAAACAAAGGGGAGATGACCTCACATCCCGGGGAATCTAAAACCCTCCCCAAACCTGACACTCCGCCCATAAGTCAGGAAATATATGGAAGAAATTTAATAACATATACACAATACGGGTCCATACATAATCTAGCTTTACATTATACACCTTATACAGATAAATAAAACCCACACAGTGTAAATGTGCATCAACAAAAAAGCACAACACCCACATAATAATGCTTAAAGAAATACTCCTTATGAGTATTTCTTTATGCATTATTATATGGGTATCGTTTTTTTTTTTTAATTGATATGCTGTTTTTTTAGTTATATGTATAGGGTGTGTAATGTAAATATGGTTTATGTATGAACCAGTGTTTTGGATAGGTATTAACTTCTGTATGTTTCCTGTCTTATGGTCACACAGATACCCAGTAAGCTCATATAAATTCCAAAAATGACCACAAAATATATATGTATATAAGTGTCACAAAGGAGTGCTTCTGAGCATGGCATTGTATTCTACTTCCAATATGACAAAAATACACAGTGATATATATCTAGGACTTCTGTGCTTTGTGTTTTAATACATTACTGAATTTACCTGCCTGAGTGCTGTCTCCTTTTCGCCAGTTTCTGGTAATGTATGTTTTTTATATCTATATCTATATATCCATGTTGAAAAAAAGGGTCATTTAATTTAACCCTTTGGCCAAAAGCATTATAAACCTGCGAGCCACTTCAAGGCATGACCAGATATCTCAGGTCCTAACACTTAACTGATTAAAAATGTTATTTACCTGTTTAATTACAGGAAGAATGATCTGCATTGGATCTGTTACAATCAGCTGCATGAAACGACCTGTACATGTGGAAAGTGGGGTTTATATTAGCTTACTGGGTATCCGTGTGTTTATTAACTTTGTCCAGCTGGCTCAGCTGTTTTGGAGGTTAGTGGCCCATCCTCCTCAGGTTTTAAGCTCGCCCCTCCCCACTTTCCATATGTAGTGTCCTGTAGGAGCTCGAATGCTATGTCCCTTCATATCCATTCACGTATGCAAAGAGGTAACCATGCAGGGGAAATATAAAGATTACCACTTTCCGTATGTACAGGTCTTTTCATGCAGCTGGTTGTGAAAGATACATATGTGTGTATCTGTATACATTGTGCGCGTGTGCGCGCGCGCATGTATTTCGCTGTGTATTTTTGTCATATTGGAAGTAGCTCTGGGCTCCCTTTGTTTTTTTTGTTTTTTTTCCTTTTGGTCGGAGCATCTGGTTTGATGAGGGTTTAAGAATCCACAGGATGTGAGGTAATTTCATATTTGCCTCGACAAAGCGCAGGTAAGGCTCGGTAACAGCTGTTGGCTGTTAGATGGATTTACCCATGTCAATAATCATATGCTGTATAACGGGAGCGCAAACTTTTTGTGCTGCGCCCCCCTATCTCTCTGCCCCCGGCTCTCGCGCCCCCCGGCCTACCTTCATCCGCGTCAGATGACGCTGCGTGGGCGTGTGACGTCAGGTCACATGGTGCCACGGCGTCTATAGACGCCGCGTTGCCATGGCGACGCAACACAGACTGCTGAATCCCGGTAAGTAAACAGTTGCAGGGGCCTCACGCGATCCCCCGGCATTTAATTTAAATGCCTGGGGGAAGAGCGCGGGGCCTCTGCAACTGCCCGTGCCCCTCCAGCACAATCTCGCGCCCCCCACTTTGCGCACCGCTGCTGTATAAGATGGTTGGGTGACCTCTATTGATGACCATTGTCTTATTCTTTTCTGTGCTATATTGTTTTAAATTTTTGTCTAATCAAGAACATGCTTTTACTTTGCCGAACAGTGCTCCGGTGCGTTCTTCTACTAGGTTATACCCTTCAAAACTCTGCTTGCTCTGTAGAGGGCATCTAAAACGACTGCTTTTGTAACTTTACAAAAATGTACACATTTATATGCTGTATCAATAAACTAGCCCTTTATCTTAACTTTGAACAGCAGAGGTCCCCAGTCTGCAGAATTGCAGAACTTTTTAAGCCTGTCATGACATACACAACGCACAACTATTCATTTTGCTTAAAACAGTCATATTTGGAATTTGTTGATGCATTTGTGTGCTGCTAAGGATGGCAATTTGTAAATCAATTAATTAAATGTATTGGTTTTTACTTTATGTAACCTGATTGTTTTCAGATGTGAACCTACATTGGGGGTGTTCATGTAATACGATTGCTCTATAAACAACTGAACTGATAACTGAATACTAAAAAATACATACATCTAGAGAGGTGATACTCCATTGAAAGGGGGATTTGATTTAATGCTAAACAAAACTATAAACGAGTAGCAAACGCATCACTCAGGTTTCAAAGGCCAATGTTTCAAACACAAAGCAGATTGTCCGTAGAAAAACATCTGCCATTTTTTTTTTAATTGAAACATAATTTATATAGTTACTAGGTGACTGTGGGAAGACGTTGTTCTTAATGTGCTGTGAACAGTGTAGATCATTTTTAATCCATGTTTTCCCTTGTTCCTCCACCTAAATCTCTCTGTTGCAGAAAAAGCATTGCAAGTATAAAAGTGAGAAGATTGAGACGTTAAAACCGATTGGTCAGTTAAGAGCGCTTCCAAACGGGAATATAAAAGCAAAGAAACCCTTCACGAACCAGAGAGACTTCTCCAATATGGGAGAGGTATATCACTCCTCATACAAGGGCCCTCCTTCCGAGGGCAGCTCTGAGACATCGTCTCAGTCGGAGGAATCCTATTTCTGTGGCATCACAACCTGCACAGCCCTGTGTAACGGGCAACCCCAAAAGACAAAAACTGAGAAGCGAGCCATTAAGCGCAGACGCTCAAAGCTTCAGGACCAAGGAAAGTTCATCAAAACCTTACTACAGACTAAATCTGGGTCCATGCCCAGTCTGCACGACATCATCAAAACCAATAAAGACCTGACTGTGGGAACGTTTGGGGTTACAGCTGTTTCTGGTCATCTCTAACCATGTCTGCATTTATGCCACAGGGTACCCATGTTTCTTTTTATACCAACTCTGGTATGGCAAAGACAGATACGGCTTGTGATTTACTGGTGGGTGGAAGGTGTTACCAAGTTGTGAAACGCTTAGAAATTCCCATTTCTACGTCCACAACCTGATGAGATTTGGGTTGGTCTTGGGATTATAAAGTGGATCATCTCCTATTCCTGGACACTTTGTGAACAAGGAAATGGGGCGTTTTTTTTTTTTTTTTTTTTTTTAAATCGTTATATAGGATCGTTTTTTCACAGTTTAATTACTGGGGGAAAGTACATTTTGATACCCAGTTTCTTGGGTGGAACAGGGACGAAAGCTCAACTCGCTTACCTTAACTCTGACTTTGTTCCAGTATCTTGCACCTTCCCATATTTATGTGCCTTCTGTCTATTTATAATGCCACTGGAGGGATAAGCACCAAGTGTGAATGCAACATTTGCTTCACTTCAGTTTGTTTTTGTCCCTCCTTTTTGCTCTTTCAAGGTTCAGAACTTCAATGTGTAAAAATAAGGCCATTTCCTGGAGCACTGCTAAAAATAGGTTTCAATATGACAGCTAGATTCAGGTTTTAGGTCTGTGTAGCCAGCGTTTGGTTGTGTTTTTCAAAGGAAATAACTAGGTAGAGTGTCTGTATAGATCATCCTTTGCTGCTGTAGTGACCCACAAAGAAAGCCTTTTCCTATCAAATTAGATGACCTTTTGACAATTGCTGATTAAACATCAGTACCACAAGAACCTGCAATGAATGGCTTTTCAATGCGTCGTAAGCCCCTCTCAATCTGATGGTGTGTGTGTGTGTGTGTACATATATACATATAGTGTGTGTGTGTGTGTGTTAGAAATAAAGCAGGGTAGAAAAATGTCAGCTATTTTGCTAGGCCTCACACACAGGGGTACAGTGTAAAAAGAACTATATATACATTAAATGGATTTCTTTACAGCAAACCACATAAAATGACCTTGTTATTCAGCCTTCCTGGCCAGTGTTAAACAATGATACACAGCCAAATTTTGAAGACTATGTCTCAGTGGAAGAACTTATAACCCCTTTACTGTCAGAGGTGCCAACAATGCTTTGTATTACAATGCTCTCTGGCAGCAAAGAGGTTAAATAAGAAAGAGACCAGATTCAAGGTGCTGTCCAACTCTCCAAACCCCCACCCCCATAAAAAAGATTCCACAGGAGACTATAGCAGTTTGAGAGCCTACCAAGTCTTGTTTTTCAGCATTTTACATTTCTCCCAGGAGCCATTACTGCTTCTGAGAAAACAAATGGCATCCATTTTTAACAGCATGCATTTTTAAAAATGTAAGTTTTGTAGCCACAACCCGCTTTCTTTAAGCAGCAATACTTTGCATTTAGTGATGGCGGCAGCACATTGATTGTAGAAGTCATGCTGCTGCCCTGCTTAATTTATTATGGAGTATTACCATGGAGTAGTAATTTTGTGTTTGTACGCCAATTGTGTGTTGGAATCCTGTAGACCATTTATTTATTTTCAGTCTCTTCTAAGGGAATTCCAGTTCTGCAGAGTCGCAGCACATTCATATTGCTGGTTTAAGAGAAGAGGGACACTCCTGATAACGTGAAGGAGAGGAAGCCGTTTAACAAAGGGCAACCCTGGTTTCTATTGTTGGGGGCAGAGGCTCACAAAAACATCCAAATCATTTTCCAGAGTAATTGACATTGTTCAACAAATGTAGCCATTTTGGCAGTGCAAATGTTAAATGAAGGTTCCTCCTTTTTACTTTGGCTTAGTCGCTCCTAAGACCAAAGTGAGCAAATAACTTACTTCTGTCGTCTTGACGGCTTCTCCATTTGTCTATCACTGTGCTCAACAAGAGTTTACATGGGCAAAGCCTACCTCTTTCTCTCCAGCCCTTAACTATATTGGCTTTCTTATGAGGACAGGGTGAGAATAGGCTGAGGTAAAACTTGAGTGACAAACATCGAAATTCAGAGCCACCCCCCCCCCAAGTACATTGTGCTTAATTTCCAAATAAACAAGCAGAGAAATATTTTCTTTAAGTATGTCTACATGTGTTTAAGTGCAGCACTACAATTGTTAAATTATTTACTAAAATTCTGTTTTTGTTGTCATACTAGTGATTGCTCCTTTAACCATATCGCTTGTTTCATGCTTAAATTAGTGTTTCTCTACACCCATCTGCCCCCCTCCTCCAGATGCCTTATTTATAATCGTCAAGCTACTGACGCTCCTCATTCATTTATTTGCTAAAGCTAAAAAAAAATATTTATAAGCCTATAATTAAATACTTGGAATTTATGTCCGAGACATCCTTGGGTGACTCTGCACTCTCCTCAAGAAACAGGAGTCTAGACAATAAATACTGTACTAACGTCTTAAGAACTTGGCAAGTGCCCCTTTTTTTTTAATTTAACATTAATGCCACTGTTATTTTGAGGGGAACATGTTTATTGTAATGGACTGCAACTTTGAATCTGCCTCTCGCACTCTGCAAAAGTATACGGTATGAACTATTCAGTCGCCAGCAGCGGTAGTATAGTATCAATCTTGTCTCTGTTGGTTTATCTATATACAGATCTCACACATTGTACCGTAGACACTCGTGAAACACAATTGCAGCCGCTCTTGAAAGCCATGTGGCCGCCTCGGCTTCTTCAGACACGCTTTTTATTATTCAGTAAGTGGAAAGAGTGAGATTGTTCTTTCTCAGAACTCAGTGTGAGACTCAGATTGGGCTCTTGGCAGCAAAGAGGTTAAGGAACAATTAATTGTGTATTTGAAGTGTTCATCACTTTTATTCAGATTACTTTTTAGGTAGCAAAGCTGAATAAGTTCTAGATGTCTGTTTATAATTGGGCAAAACTGATGCAAACAATCTCATTTCTGTGGAGAATTCTGGGTCATGTTATGGGACCTACACAGCTGAGTCTTTGTTGCTCTTTGCACTGTCCCAAATATACCCGTGTTCTATGGACATTATAATTAAGTTGCATTACTCTTTTTGCTGAAAGGCTTTATAAGGTGTGGAACACATGTTCTGAATGGGTATGTTGTTTCTCTCCTCTAGAGAATGACTAACCGCTGTTTTAGCCTGCTCTTTTGAATCTTCATTTTGCTCCCTCTCCCTTTTTGAGTATTAACGGCCACTTACACATGCCTAGATTGCAAAACCGTGTTTTATGTAGAAAATGAAAGCACAAACCTCTTATGTAGGCTTTAGGAGTTTAAAAAAAAATCTAATTTATAGATGTGGTCAAGTTTATCACCAAAAAGATAGTGTTTCGTCACTCCAAGATGCTATGTTTAGCTGAAAGTTCTGCTCTGCCGGAGCGTTGCCATTGTGGAAACTTAATGTACTATGGCGCAGCGGTGCATAAACAAATCCTTTATTGTCCCCACTTAACTGTGTAAAGCCACAACGGCTTGTGCTTTTAGAGTTCAGGTGAGATTTGTGAATGTCTGTATAGTGGCTTACTTACATTATAGCCATTTTCTTTTCAACCTATTTAAAACACTTGTGTTATGAATCAAGTACCATGCTGCTTTTTAGCCAGAATTTGGTTACACCACATGAAAGCACTGTTCAGGTGCCAAGTGTTGGTGTTACATGTAATACTATTTTGTTTGTTTGATTTTTAATTCTGGTACTGTCTAATATATAATGTTCTCTGACTCTTGTGTGTGTCTATACAGTGACTGAGGTACTATAGAGGTTTGCTTTTTAACATATCATTTCTAGAAAATGTGGTGGACATAAACCTCCATGACCTAATTAGATAAAGGAAATGGGTTTCTTAACATCAATGTTATATCCATAGTCCTTTCACTGTCAGAAGGGCCTGCAACTCATTGGTTTGCAGTTAATCTCTTGCCCCTTTGGAAAAGAATGGGGTTTGGGTGATGTTATAGAATAGTGCTATTAACCTCCTTGCTCCTGGTAATACCTGCATCACATTTCTGTACATTGCTTTATGGGTCCTTACGACTCGGCATACATTGTCACCGAAGAGATTGTGGTACAGCTGCGCTTTCATGCAGAGTTGAAGGAACCTCTGAAATTTAAATTCTCTTTGTTTACTCAGGCGTTGGTCGCACTATTTTTTTTTTTAAAAAGCATACTCCCTCTTTAAACGGCCATCAGTTGTTTTTGAAGTGGTTTAACATGACTAGCCCGTTACTTTTCATTTTCTTTTTGACTTGTCTGATCACAGGTAAGAGACAATCTGAGAGAAATAAAATATTTACTAGCATCAAAATCACACATAACATTACTGATATGATGTTGTCGTGCATTTATATGGCCTATTCAAAATGGCTACTATTGTTGGTTTCTGACATCCTTTGAGTCCGTACTGGCTGTCTCTCACCTTGCTGCATCGAACAGGTTGCACTTGTTATATATTCTGAAATATTTTCAGTGGTGCTGTTCAGATTGAGGCTTTATAGGTTTTACCATTGTTGCCATTTTTATCTTGTATCAACGTTTTTTCCGAAATCTAAAAGTACTGTATAATTTAAAATTAAAGCATGTTTATTCAAATGGAAAATGAAAGCCCATTTTAGGAAAATGTTTGTGGCCGAGTAACCAGACATTTACTCTTTGGTATAAAGTTAATAATGCCTTGCTAGCAATTTAGCTTTCATTCAAGTGAGTGGAAGTTAATGGTTTGCTAAGAATGCATTAGTACTCTAGCTTCTCAATATATTCCAAACACCCTGAATGCTCTGATGGTCAGTCTCATCTAGAACCCCATTTGTTGCTTGATGCAGTGTAAAGACCTGTGTTAAGGAGAATCAGTCTGGTTTGCACTGTTCTCAAAAGTGAAAGTGAAAAGTGTCCGTAGAACATTATTGTAATTTCTCTGACCCTGCCGATCACAAAACCAAGAAAGCTTCCTCGGAACGATTAGTAGGAAGTAGTGTTTTATACATAATTTTGTTTAGTTACTTAAGTGTATCTGCACATTTTTAACACTTTGTGACCACACGTTTAGATGGTGTTGCATGCATTAAAAAAAATGCTGCACATCAGTGTACATGTGCAATAATACTTTATGTAAAAAGGTGTCAGAGGTGAGATTATGATGCCTAATTAATTGTCAGGAGGAAGCCATCTCTAATTTGCGATGCTGTGTGGAGCTGGCGTTATCAGAGGTTGCAGTGGATTGAGATACATCACTTATCGCTCTTGTTTGGTCTGCATTGAGGAAAGCAAAAACCCATCAACCCTCTGTCCCTAGTGCAAACGTACAAAACACAAAGGGGCAAATTCATCAAGCGCCGATGCTGAGGTAAGACGCCCTAATCCAGTGTTAACGGCCATTGACTTCAATGGCTGCTAATGCTAGATTGGGGAGGGTTTACATCGCATCACGTCTTGTCAAATCTGGGCGACAGGGGAAAGCGGGAGGACGGGTTATTGCAACGAAGTGAAAACTGGAGTAATTGGTAATCCGGACACCATTAGCTTGAGTCTCGCTGTCCATGCATCATGTGCACTGCACCATTACAGATAAAGTAGGCTTAAAACCGTGTACGAGACCAGGAGTATAACAATATGACAGGATATTAATATTTGTGCTGTTTAGCTGACGCACAATTGGTCTTTTTAATACAAAAACATTCAAGATTTTTCTTTACACTCTTTCATTGGTTTACCAGCAGGCTCAAAGTTGCACTACGCTTCCAACCTGTTTCTAAAGCCAAGTTGGGATGGAAAACTAAAAGCCAGAACTGGTTTGCAAATCTCACAATAGAAGTGGATATTGTCAGAACCTTTTTGGTATTTAGAAAGTTACACTCGAGCCCATGACTATAGCAAACCTTTCCTATGAAATTTTCCTGCACTTTTTAAAACCTTTTTTTTACAGTATTTCTTTATTTATATTCCGTTTTCTTTCTTTACTGAAGGCTGCTGCACATACAGTTTGTAGCTTCTCCTGAAGAGGGCTGTTATGGCCCACTTTGGTAATGATGGGGTTAATGCAGACGTTTTCAACTCCAGTCCTCGAAATGCAATCAGCAGGTCAGGTTTTAAGGATAGCCAAGCTTCAGCACAGGTGGCTCAGTCCACTGATTGAGCCCCCTGTGCTGAAGCAGGGATATCCTGAAAACCTGACCTGCTGGAGTGTCTTGAGGAATGGAGTTGAGAACCTCTGTATTAGTATACAACCCACAATCCTTTAAGTCTTTAGGCTAATGCACTGCACACTGTTCACTCCTTCACTGCTGGTGTTCCTAGCCCCTGCAGCTCAGAGGTTAACAAAATCCCACAGGAGCAATAGATGAATGGCATTGCTTCAGCAGCAACACTAACTGTTCTGAAGCCATGACAACTATACAGTACAGATCTGCATTTGCAAACGACCATTCGCCAAACCATAACCAAGCTTGTGTTTATAATTGTGTTTTTACATTAGCCAGCAACTGTACTGTTCGACTAGCCCCGGGAATGGCTTACGGAAAAGGCAACTTGGAAATATGCAAGTTAACTTTTAATTGTTGGTTGTTAGAACTCCTAAATGTTGTTACAGAAGTTACAATTGTTTCTGCACTTTTTAATGGAGTCCCTGTATGTTCACGTTTGAGACACTAATTGTTTTGTATCTGTGGCTTCTTTCAACCCAGTGCTCTGCCTTGCAGTCCTCCTCGGCACTGAAGGTGTTGCTGTACTTCCCCCCCCCCCCACCCCCCCCTTTGTTACAGTTTTCTGTTTTCAGTCTAGTTTACCAGCAACTTGACACGCAGTTGCTTCATTTCGCAGTGAGAATTTTCTTAAGTCGTTTTGCACAATACGCAAACCATCTGAACAGCCTAACCTTCATTTTCAACCGCGTCCATAAGAAAATGGCAAAAAAGCGTAATAAAATGCAAGGGGGGAGGGCGGGTTCTGTTTTTTTACAGCTGATAACTATGTGGTGAAATAAAAAAATGTAACTCCAGAGCCTTAGCGCGATTTTAGAAACTGTGAATTTCCAAATAAATCTGAACACTTGTCTTTATTGTATCTTGTTCTGTATTTGTGTCTTTCATGGTGTGTGTGGAGGATGAATTATACATTCTACAACATTGTTTTTCAAAAGGGGTTCCCTGGGCACCCATAAAGGGTTCCCTTCAATTTTCAGGTCATATGAAAATTGTACCAAATACAGAAGAATTTACAATGCATCTGATCTCAGACGCGCTATTAGAGAGGGTTGGGGTTCCTTACAATGCATCCGATCTCAGACACGCTATTAGAGAAGGTTAGGGTTCCTTACAATGCATCCGATCTCAGACGCGCTATTAGAGAGGGTCGGGGTTCCTTACAATGCATCCGATCTCAGACACGCTATTAGAGAGGGTTGGGGTTCCTTACAATGCATCCGATCTCAGACGCGCTATTAGAGAGGGTTGGGGTTCCTTACAATGCATCCGATCTCAGACGCGCTATTAGAGCGGGTTGGGGTTCCTTACAATGCATCTGATCTCAGACACGCTATTAGAAGGGGTTGGGGTGCTTCAGAATTTCACCATATTACAGGGTTCCTCAACCATGGAGATTCTGTGATATTGTTGGGTATACTGGGATATGTTGAGTTATCACTAGGAACAATGAGGCTGGCTACATCTATAGAAACCACCATACACACAGCACTTTGCAAATATATTCTATAAAACAAAATGTGGAAAAATGATACAAGCAAGAGAAAAATACATAAACACTGGGAAATCAGTCCTTCCACGAAGAGCTTACAATCCTTCTGCATGTTAACAGAGATGCCCGTGACAGGAGTACATGGAAGGGCAGGTAAGGAAGGGTAAGTGTGTATGCTGTGTGCCTAACGGTCACATTACCGTGCTTATATCTATACAAGCACACCCTGCATCTGACCTGATTGCAAGCACTAGTGCAGGTGTGCTCAAGACCACTCCCCTTCCCCCCCCCCCCTGAGAACCTGACCTGTTGGGAGTGCGGGGGAGGGGACTTGGGGACTCTGTTTGAGCACCCCTGCACTAGTGCATTGAAACTGCTTTACATATGAATTACCTGTCTGTGCAACTGTAAAATGAAACATACGTTTGTAGCTGATCTGGAATACTTTGATGTGTCGTCTTATCTGTGCAGCTATTTCGGCATTGCTGTTTCATGTGGTGTGCTATGCAAGGTTGCTTCCTATTTCACTCTGTTGCTTACACATCGTAACAATTCAGGGCTTTTCCCTCACGGTTTTGCCGCCTAGCATAAATTCTCTTATCGATGCATGGGTATTCGTTTAGCAATGCTGTTATTGGCAGTCCTTGTAAATCACTTTAAAACACATTATAAAGGTACTTTTCCTTTTACTTAATCTAAAAAAAAATATTTTGTAAATGAGTTTTTGTTAGATGGGAAACTATCAATCTATTTCCCGGAATCTTCCATGCAAAAATCCGTTCCGCTGGTGGATTTAGCAATCCAATCTGCAGATTCAGCAATCTGCATGATGTTGGTATTAAAAAATAAAAATAAAAAAATACGCAAAAGGCGAATCACTTTTTTTTAGATTGATTTGTGGACCAAAGGAACTGGCCCATCCAAGGCGGATCCCAATCCGCAAAAAAAAACCATCTCTAGTATTTGTATACTTTTTGATTTGGCTTTCCAAAAACGAGTTTTTAACTGTTCAATCATGAAATGTTTGGAAACGCACATTAAAAGTTTTAGGTTTCGAAGCTTTTACTTTTATAGCAACTTCAGCATTGTGCAGGTGGAACGGGATAGTGGGTCAAGATGTTGGCGTGTTCGAGTCCTGCCTGGGAGCTCTTTGCCATCTCACTTTGGGCCTCATGCCGAGAGCAGCGCTAAAAGGAATCTCGCCATTAGCCGGCGAAAATGGAGCTTTAAACCGCCGAAACAGGCAAGTTTTAAAAAAAGCGCCATTTTTTTTTTTTCCCTTGAAATTCGCCGCGCGGCTGGAGAGTTTCTAATCTCTCCAGTTTTTTTTCCTGCCGTATGCAGAGAGCCGCGATCGCCATCTAGTGGTTTTGGCGCGATTTTCAACATTTTTCCCCTCCACCAAGCAGCTGGCGCTCTGCGGCCGGTGGAGGGGGAAAAAAAAAAAAAACGCGATTTTTTTCCCCCACTAGTTTCAACAGCGCTCATAGCTCTGGTTGAAACTCTCCATATGCAGAAAGGCAGTTTTATGCCCTTTCTGCATATGGAGATAAAAACTCTCCAATAAAGCTAAAAAATTTCCCCCTCTCCAATTCTGAATAGCGCTGCTCTCTGCATGAGGCCCTTTATCCTCCTTTAAAATGACAAGACCCACTTGAAAGATGTACAGCATGTTGCAAATCGTTCCCGGTAATATAGCTTGATAAAACACAGCGTCTGTAGTTGACATGGTACAGTTAAACAGAATTGCCAACGTTACCGGATACCACTTTTCAGCAAAACTTGTAAAAGTATTGACTGCAGAAGTACACATTTTGGCTTTTAACGCCCTAGTTCTGTTTAGCAACATGAGAATTGGAATTGCAAAAGTGAAGTATCACTTCTTTTATGTTGGTATCATAGTATGCAATATGTCTAAAGTTTGTTTATTTTATCTTTTTCAATGAAATGCATTTAGTTAGAGGCTTACAGTATAAGGAAATCTTTTAAATGACGTCAGAATGCTCCAGAGATATTTTTTTTTAAATTGCAGTTATTTGGGCTCTGATGAAAAGCATTTCTTAACAATATTACAATGCCACTTGTAATTTAAAACACCTGGTTTGGGAATGATTCTCTGGCATTGAAAACAGCTTGAGCAGACAAAGTTTGATTTCCATGCAAAAGGTAAATGTAAGTATTTTTTTTTTTGTAATTCAGCTGTTGGGTTTTACATCTCTCAACTCTGTTCAAACACTGCATGTGGCCGTGATTATACGGAACAAATGTGCGTGGCGTCACGTGCCTGAAAACATTAAAAAAAAAACAATAGCAGTGCTTTTACCTGTTGCGGCGTGCCCGCCGCGTGGAACTGCTCACGGCCACGCCTCCCTGTCTCCGCTTTGCAGTTTCCCTGGTGTAATCAAGATGCCGCTCGGCAGCAGCTGGAGGGTGACATCACTGGATCGCGCTGCCGCTCAGCGGCATCTGGTATCATCGAGCCCTTACCTAACCATGCAGTTAATAATGATGCCAAAATATCAGCTTTTTGAACAGTTTTTTTTGTTTGTTTTAACTCGCCTGAACCAGGGTCTTCGTCCCCCAACATCTGGGTACCCCCTTGTTCTGGGTCACCGATAGATGACGTTGCAACTTTGTATTGGTGGCCGAAGCAAGCTGGACGTCGTGTATATTGTGTTTACCGAGCAAGTATTCTTGCCTGGTGTCCATATCACGGAAACCATGGGGGTGGGACACAGACCAGAGCAGAGGGCTGCTACTGTGAGATGTATCGTGGGATGCATGTTCCATTTCTGATGGAACACTGGTTTATAGGGGCTGAGCACATGAAGCTACTGTGGTAAGAAATGCTGCTGTCTTTTATCTCTGGAAACTTTGAGCATCAAAAGCTTCTAACCACAACAGAAAATGAGTATAGGAGAGATTAGCAAACACGAGCATTACCTTCATGCAGCAATGTGTGATTTTTTAAATTTATTTATTAAGTGTGTATATGTATGTGTATATCTTATAAAATTATTACTTGTGAGCACATTCACATCTTAGGTCTGCAACCCTGCTTTTTGCCATTATGAACTAGCGTACAGAGCTTCAACTGCAGCAAGGGATTCTGGGAAATGACATGCAAATGAGCACACAGTGCCACCTTTTTGTCTCAAGACCACATTACATGGAAAACAGGTGGCACTGTGTGCTCATTTGCATGTAATTTCCCAGAATCCCTTGCTGCAGTGGAAGCTCTGTATGCTAGGTGATAATGGCGAAAAGCAGGGTTGCAGACCTGTCTAAAACATTGCTCACAAGTAATATTTTTATATGCTATACGGTGGAGGGTTTTTAGTCCCCTTTTCACCCACCACAACTTAAATAATGTGGTGTGTGTATACATACATACATACAGTGGGCAACCGTTGCTGAAGCCAATCTTGGAACTTGATCTGTAGAAGGAAAGGAGCACAGCATCCACATCAGTGGATCAAAAATAGATAGGGCAACTCCAGATGTAGTAAAATTGTGTTTATTGCACAATCAGCTTTGCAATGAAGGTATAGGAAACACACCAACACGTTTCATCCAACAGGACTTTATCAAGTCCTGTTGGACGAAACATGTTGGTGTGTTTCCTACACCATCATTGCTAAGCTGATTGTGCAATAAACACAATTTTACTACATCTGGAGTTGCCCTATCTATTTTTGATCCACTGATGCGGATGCTCCTTTTCTTCTACATATCCTGATCTCTACCATTGAGGATTGCACACTGCAGAGTTTTTCCCCTGTCTGGATTTCACTGTCAGGTAAAGGGCAACAGCCCCTCTGTGCTTACCTTTTCAGTGCCTGCTGTTTTATTGATCTAAAACCTATGGGTAGGTAATTACTTACCAGGTGACCAATCTCTGTGGTAGCCAGGTGGGCACCACTAGGTCCCTTAATCTCCCTTGGATGATCTGTTATTATACAGTTATTATGGACATTGGGACTATGCTCTATTGTATAAGAACAATATATTCAGAGTACTTACTGGTGAAGCACCATCTACCAAATCGCCAATAATCTTGGAACTTGACCTGGCTGCTTCTGTTTTCATCTTGGACCATTTGGCAATTGTACAAAGACCCCCTGCAGGCAGTGGAGTGTTGTGTAGCAACTTGAAGCAGCGGCCCCACTCAATATGTTGCGGTAAGTAACACTTTGACTTTGTTTTGTCTCTTTTATAGTGCAAAATGTTTAATGGCGTTTGAAATGTAAGTCTGCAATCTTAACTTCCTAAAGCACGGAAAGTTTGTAACGCATTTGGATATTGTTATGGGATAACACTTGGGGAAGAGGTTATAAGGTATTTCTTAGAAGAGTGACAATATTTAACTTTTTAACACTTAATATTTAACACTCAGCGGAAAAAAATTATATAGCTTTGTTTTTTAAGATAAAATATTGTGTGTTTTGTAGGAAAAATTGATAACTATTTCTACAATGATTTGGTGTGTAAATCCGTACAGTATAAGTTAATATGGGCCAAATACATTTTCTTTACCAACTCAAACAGCACATAAAGAAAATTAAAATATTACAGGTGTTTAATGGCCAAGTACTTTCTCTTGCCTCTCCAGGGGTAAATGAAACTTCAGAGAAGTGGTTAAATTGTACCAGTCTTCGTCTGCTGTTTACTTGCCCACTTAAAACCATGTTCAGGCAGTTAAATAACATTTGCTACTGTATAACATTAAATCAGTTTGAAACCTCGAGGTACTGTATGTGCTTTCTTGGAAGTTTTAAAGTGCTGAGACCTGCAGGCTCAGCGGGGTTCAGGGCTATTACAGATGAGACAGGAAACCAGTCCTGGGGATCACCTGCTTTGTACTAATGACGGCACCAAGAATTACACGTACAGTAGTGAAGTGATCACAGGAAATCCGATATGCCGTGCTTGCACTGCAGCGATGCAATGGTTAATTTTATTTGTTCTGAACATTTAAACGTTTAGCAGTATACCGAGGGAAGGTCAAAAGGACAAGTATCCCATAAGTGGATAGATGTTAGAGAGAAAAGGCACATATGGTGCAAATTTTTCCTTCTACTTTTTAAATTCCGTTTTTTTTTTTTTTGCCAGCGAATTTTCGTGTTTTAAAAGAATCCTCGTGGTGGTGGTTGGGCACAACTCGAATTTGCGAATATTTGAAAGCGCGCAAAACAATTTTCACAGCAAGCTTGAATTTTGGCCCAAAAATTGCCTATCTCTATTGAAGAAGATGCTGTTCAGAATAAGTGTTCACATAAATTAGAGAGCACTCAAAATATTAAAAACACCAACCTAGAGAAACAGGAATCTTGCATTCGTGACGTTGTGGATGGAAGTCCTCAGAGGTTGGATGAGTGTTGGTGATTTGAAAAATAAATGGAAGATGTTTTTCGGTGTTGGTGCGTATGGAACATTATCAGTTTTATTAATACAATGAACTAAAGCAGTTGTCATCGTTCCACATGGGACCTTAATGCACTAATGGCAAATACATTTTTAATAAATTAAATGTTGGCGGTCGCTAAAATAGACCAGTGTAAAGTATTTTTTTTTTATTTTTTGGATGTTTTCAATCTTTTACTTAAAGGCTGGACTGAGGAAAGAGAAGGAAGCAACATGAACCCACCTATGATAACATAATTAGATTTATACCTTTTCTACTATAAAACATGCAGTACGCATACATGTTCCCTATGTAAGGAAAAAGCCATTCTTGTCATGCTACAAAACCTTAGAAATATGCAGTCAGATCTAGTTGGGTTCCTTTATGGGGTAAAATGAAGGGTATGATCACCTGTACCTTTAAGCCAATGAACTCATATTGTCCAGTCTCGGAAATATTGAAAGGAAAAAATGTAAACTGACTGTGGTGTATTAGCTCATTTTGAATAAAATGTGTGAGATCAGTTAAGCAACAACAATTCACCCCAGGAAAATGTGACAGTTATGAGTCACACGGTCCTAATGTATAATATTGGAGAGACTGTTGTATCAAATCTCTATTCTGTATGTGTCGGTGTTGCATACAGCACCTTATAATCGCTTGGCTAAGGCCGTGTCTAACAGGGGGTCAGAGGTCAAACCTCAGAGTTAAAATCAGAGAGATTTGGTCATCTGGGCAACAAAATGGCATTTTAATGGAAAAGTACTCAACATCAATGATACTCCATTAAAGTCTATGAACTAGTGCTAATGCTACATGCCGGCTAATTTGACTAACATCTGGTAGTCAATATGTTTAAAAACGCTCAAAAAAAGACCAAGCTCACCAATGCAACCAATGCAACTAATTCAACTTCAACATGTAAAAACAAATATTCAAATTTAGACCCGGTTGGGTGTTGGAGAAACGGAAGTGACTTCTCAAAAAGCTCGGCCAATCCCTATGGTACTTGGGTGCGTCCCTTGAAGAAGCACCGCAAGTGCGATGTGTGCACGGATTGGCTTATTTTTGGGAGAAGTCCCTTCATTTCTCCTACGCCCAGCCCGGTCTTTGGATTGCTGTTGATGCTGCGTATCATGCTGTTGGGCGCCCCATTCAGACACCATCCGGCACCATTACTACTACAATAGATATGGGGCCGTAGAATATGAAATATGCTGTCACTTTATTGTAAAGTGGAATATTTGTTTTTGCATGTTCAATACAATTTGTATTACTTGCCTTGGTGCGCTTTGTCTGTTTTTAATTGTTTTTTTTTTTTTTTTCCTGAAGCTTGTGGGAGTGGATCATCCCACTTGAGATGAGCTGCAGGAGGGAGTGTCTAGGTTGCGGTCCCAGTAACTGCCTGTGCGCGCGGCGTGCGCTGTGCGTGTAAGCACCGCCCCTCAATGGGGCTGGGCCCAGTAGACACGGCCACGCTGAAGGTGCAGCCGCGCCGTGCTGCAAGGTTTTTTACAAGTCAATCAAATTGAGTTCAAACCTTGCGACGGAAGCGTGGCCACGCCCCCACCGGCGGTTCACCCAATGAGGGCGAACCAGCCGCGTGATGTAATGGCCACACCCCCGCAAATCCCCGACCACGCCCCCTCCCGTCGCAAGCTTCCCTCTCTCCTGGAGACCTCAGATCGTGGTTAGCGCTGTGCACGCGCCGCCCCCCCGCCGGGCGCGCGTGTCACAGAATGCACTGGGGACTCAGCCTTATACAAACATGCTTCCTTTGTACTCGCTCCGGTAAACCACTATGAAGGAAATGTCACACTCATGCTGATTTTTCTACTCTTTTTAAACTTCTCTCCTGTTTTTAATTTTGATCTCTCTAAGGCCAGAAAAACTGCTACTCACTCAACATTCACAAATCCAATCCACGCTGTCCTTTCTTTGTATTTGACTCCCTCCTCCAGCCTTCTACCACTTCCCATCATTCCTTCACATCTCAAGCCTTTGCCGACTACTTTAAATGCAAGGTGGATGCTATCCCCAATGATATTCCTTCTGTCGCTTCCCCTTCCTCTCTTCAACCTAAACCTCCTGCTAATCTTTACTCCTTTTCTCTCAGAGTTGTAAGTTTATAAGCTGATTTTCTCTTCTCCCTGTACCACATGCCCGCTCCATCTACAGCAGGCCTGCACAACTCGTAAAGTGAGAAGGGCCGAACTGCTCCACGGAAAAAAAAATTGGGCCGCACGAGTAAAATCATCATCATCATCATCATCATCATCATCATCATCATCATCCTCATCCTCATCCTCATCCTCATCCTCATCCTCATCCTCATCCTCATCCTCATCCTCATCCTCATCCTCATCCTCATCCTCATCCTCATCCTCATCCTCATCCTCCAGCACCCCTCATCCTCATCCTCATCCTCATCCTCCAGCACCCCTCATCCTCATCCTCATCCTCATCCTCCAGCACCCCTCATCCTCATCCTCATCCTCATCCTCCAGCACCCCTCATCCTCATCCTCATCCTCCAGCACCCCTCATCCTCCAGCACCCCTCATCCTCATCCTCATCCTCCAGCACCCCTCATCCTCCAGCACCCCTCATCCTCATCCTCATCCTCCAGCACCCCTCATCCTCCAGCACCCCTCATCCTCATCCTCATCCTCCAGCACCCCTCATCCTCCAGCACCCCTCATCCTCATCCTCATCCTCATCCTCCAGCACCCCTCATCCTCATCCTCATCCTCATCCTCCAGCACCCCTCATCCTCATCCTCATCCTCCAGCACCCCTCATCCTCATCCTCATTCTCCAGCACCCCTCATCCTCATCCTCATTCTCCAGCACCCCTCATCCTCATCCTCATCCTCCAGCACCCCTCATCCTCATCCTCCAGCACCCCTCATCCTCATCCTCCAGCACCCCTCATCCTCATCCTCCAGCACCCCTCATCCTCCAGCACCCCTCATCCTCATCCTCCAGCACCCCTCATCCTCCAGCACTCCTCATCCTCATCCTCCAGCACCCCTCATCCTCATCCTCATCCTCATCCTCATCCTCCAGCACCCCTCATCCTCATCCTCCAGCACCCCTCATCCTCATCCTCCAGCACCCCTCATCCTCATCCTCCAGCACCCCTCATCCTCCAGCACCCCTCATCCTCATCCTCATCCTCCAGCACCCCTCATCCTCATCCTCCAGCACCCCTCATCCTCATCCTCCAGCACCCCTCATCCTCATCCTCCAGCACCCCTCATCCTCATCCTCCAGCACCCCTCATCCTCATCCTCCAGCACCCCTCATCCTCATCCTCCAGCACCCCTCATCCTCATCCTCCAGCACCCCTCATCCTCATCCTCATCCTCCAGCACCCCTCATCCTCATCCTCATCCTCCAGCACCCCTCATCCTCATCCTCATCCTCCAGCACCCCTCATCCTCATCCTCCAGCACCCCTCATCCTCATCCTCCAGCACCCCTCATCCTCATTCTCCAGCACCCCTCATCCTCATCCTCCAGCACCCCTCATCCTCATCCTCCAGCACCCCTCATCCTCATCCTCCAGCACCCCTCATCCTCATCCTCCAGCACCCCTCATCCTCATCCTCCAGCACCCCTCATCCTCATCCTCCAGCACCCCTCATCCTCATCCTCCAGCACCCCTCATCCTCATCCTCCAGCACCCCTCATCCTCCAGCACCCCTCATCCTCATCCTCATCCTCCAGCACCCCTCATCCTCATCCTCATCCTCCAGCACCCCTCATCCTCATCCTCCAGCACCCCTCATCCTCCAGCACCCCTCATCCTCATCCTCCAGCACCCCTCATCCTCATCTCTCCTCCAGCACCCCTCATCCTCATCTCTCCCCCAGCACCCCTCATCCTCATCTCTCCTCCAGCACCCCTCATCCTCATCTCTCCCCCAGCACCCCTCATCCTCATCTCTCCCCCAGCACCCCTCATCCTCATCTCTCCCCCAGCACCCCTCATCCTCATCTCTCCCCCAGCACCCCTCATCCTCATCTCTCCCCCAGCACCCCTCATCCTCATCTCTCCCCCAGCACCCCTCATCCTCATCTCTCCCCCAGCACCCCTCATCCTCAGATATCTCCCCCAGCACCCCTCACCATCATCCTCAGATATCTCCCCCAGCACCCCTCACCATCATCCTCAGATATCTCCCCCAGCACCCCTCACCATCATCCTCAGATATCTCCCCCAGCACCCCTCACCATCATCCTCAGATATCTCCCCCAGCACCCCTCACCATCATCCTCAGATATCTCCCCCAGCACCCCTCACCATCATCCTCAGATATCTCCCCCAGCACCCCTCACCATCATCCTCAGATATCTCCCCCAGCACCCCTCACCATCATCCTCAGATATCTCCCCCAGCACCCCTCACCATCATCCTCAGATATCTCCCCCAGCACCCCTCACCATCATCCTCAGATATCTCCCCCAGCACCCCTCACCATCATCCTCAGATATCTCCCCCAGCACCCCTCACCATCATCCTCAGATATCTCCCCCAGCACCCCTCACCATCATCCTCAGATATCTCCCCCAGCACCCCTCACCATCATCCTCAGATATCTCCCCCAGCACCCCTCACCATCATCCTCAGATATCTCCCCCAGCACCCCTCACCATCATCCTCAGATATCTCCCCCAGCACCCCTCACCATCATCCTCAGATATCTCCCCCAGCACCCCTCACCATCATCCTCAGATATCTCCCCCAGCACCCCTCACCATCATCCTCAGATATCTCCCCCAGCACCCCTCACCATCATCCTCAGATATCTCCCCCAGCACCCCTCACCATCATCCTCAGATATCTCCCCCAGCACCCCTCACCATCATCCTCAGATATCTCCCCCAGCACCCCTCACCATCATCCTCAGATATCTCCCCCAGCACCCCTCACCATCATCCTCAGATATCTCCCCCAGCACCCCTCACCATCATCCTCAGATATCTCCCCCAGCACCCCTCACCATCATCCTCAGATATCTCCCCCAGCACCCCTCACCATCATCCTCAGATATCTCCCCCAGCACCCCTCACCATCATCCTCAGATATCTCCCCCAGCACCCCTCACCATCATCCTCAGATATCTCCCCCAGCACCCCTCACCAGTATCCTCAGATATCTCCCCCAGCACCCCTCACCATCATCCTCAGATATCTCCCCCAGCACCCCTCACCATCATCCTCAGATATCTCCCCCAGCACCCCTCACCATCATCCTCAGATATCTCCCCCAGCACCCCTCACCATCATCCTCAGATATCTCCCCCAGCACCTCTCACCATCATCCTCAGATATCTCCCCCAGCACCCCTCACCATCATCCTCAGATATCTCCCCCAGCACCCCTCACCATCATCCTCAGATATCTCCCCCAGCACCCCTCACCATCATCCTCAGATATCTCCCCCAGCACCCCTCACCATCATCCTCAGATATCTCCCCCAGCACCCCTCACCATCATCCTCAGATATCTCCCCCAGCACCCCTCACCATCATCCTCAGATATCTCCCCCAGCACCCCTCACCATCATCCTCAGATATCTCCCCCAGCACCCCTCACCATCATCCTCAGATATCTCCCCCAGCACCCCTCACCATCATCCTCAGATATCTCCCCCAGCACCCCTCACCATCATCCTCAGATATCTCCCCCAGCACCCCTCACCATCATCCTCAGATATCTCCCCCAGCACCCCTCACCATCATCCTCAGATATCTCCCCCAGCACCCCTCACCATCATCCTCAGATATCTCCCCCAGCACCCCTCACCATCATCCTCAGATATCTCCCCCAGCACCCCTCACCATCATCCTCAGATATCTCCCCCAGAACCCCTCACCATCAACCTTTGCGATACTCCCCATCTATCTCTCATACCCCCATCTCTCCCCCTCACCCACACACATAATACGCCCCCTGCAACTCACATCACTCTCTCCCCCAGCAACTCACATCACTCTCTCCCCCCCCTTGCACCTCACACCAATCCCCCCCTGCAACTCACATCACTCTCTCCCCCCCCCTTGCACCTCACACCAATCCCCCCCTGCAACTCACATCACTCTCTCCCCCCCCCTTGCACCTCACACCAATCCCCCCCCCTGCAACTCACATCACTCCCCCCCCTGCAACTCACATCACTCCCCCCCCTGCACCTCACATCACTCTTCCCCCCCCTGCACCTCACATCATTCTCCCCCCCCTTGCACCTCACATCACTTTCCCCCCTGCACCTCACATCATTCTCCCCCCCCTTGCACCTCACATCACTTTCCCCCCCTGCACCTCACATCACTCGCCCCCCCCCTTGCACCTCACATCACTCTTCCCCCCTGCACCTCACATCACTCTCTCCCCCCCTTGCACCTCACATCACTCCCCCCCCTGCAACTCACATCGCTCGCCCCCCTCACAATGAAAACAGAGTCGGGCCCCACAGCCCATAGCAGCAGCCCCCAGCCCATTTCAGCAGCCGCCTAGCCCATTCCATTTCAGCAATCCCCCCCAGCCCCTTCCATTTCAGCAGTCCCCCCCAGTCCCTTCCATTTCAGCAGCCCCCCCATATGTCAGCAGCCCCCCAGCCCATTCCATGTCAGCAAACCCCCCAGCCCATTCCATGTCAGCAGCCCCCCACCCCCTCCCATGTCAGCAGCCCCCCACCCCCCTCCCATGTCAGCAGCCCCCCACCCATGTAAGAAGCCCCCTTCCCATGTCAGCAGCCCCCCACCCCCTCCCATGTCAGCAGCCCCCCACCTCCCTCCCATGTCAGCAGCCCCCCACCCCCTCCCATGTCAGCAGCCCCCCACCCCTCCCATGTCAGCAGCCCCTTTAGCATGTCAGCAGCCCCCCTCCCATGTCAGCAGCCCCCCACCCATGTCAGCAGCCCCCCAGCCCATTCCATTCCACCTCCCTCCCATATCAGCAGCGCCCCTCCCATGTCAGCAGCCCCCCAGCCCATTCCATGTCAGCAGCCCCCACCCCCTCCCATGTCAGCAGCCCCCCACCCATGTAAGAAGCCCCCTTCCCATGTCAGCAGCCCCCACCCCCCTCCCATGTCAGCGGCCCCCACCCCCTCCCATGTCAGCAGCCCCCACCCCCTCCCATGTCAGCAGCCCCCCTCCCATGTCAGCAGCCCCCCACCCCCTCCCATATCAGCAGCCCCTTTAGCATGTCAGCAGCGCCCCTCCCATGTCAGCAGCCCCCCTCCTATGTCAGCAGCCCCTGCTTACCTGCGGCGGCAGGGAAGCGCGAGGGATGCGCGCTCTAGCAGCAGACCCGGAAGTTCCAGGTCGCGCTACACTGCTAGAGCGCGTCCCCGTGCTGAAGGAGGGAGGGAGGAGGTAGGAGGTTAGGTGAGAGCGCGCAAAGACAGTACTGGAGCGCGCTCCTACTGGAACGTGTCCTTTCCCTACCAGGGAAGGGGGGGTAAAGAAGGGGGGGTTGAAGGGGGTCCATCGCGGGCCGCACGGGGTGCCCCGGCGGGCCGTATGTTGTGCAGCCCTGATCTACAGTATCACCTCACATCTACTCAGAACTCTTACTCCTTTCTTTGTCCCCAATCTCACCCATAGTTGCAATTCCTCCCTGTCCTCTGTCAGTTTCCCCATATCCTTTAAGCATGCTATGATCACACCTATTCCTCAACAACTTGGACCCTACGTGCCTTACTAACTACCGTCCTGTATCCCTCCTGCGCTTTGTCTCCAAATTTCTAGAGCATCTCGTGTTCTCCTGTATTACCAGCTTTCTAAATAACCATCCCCTCCTGGACCTTTTACAATCTGACTTTCATACAGCTCACTCAAGAGACTGCTCATTAATGTAGCAATGGTCTACATGAAGCAAAATCCCAAGGTCATTTTTCCCTACTAATCCCACTCGATCTCTCTGCTGCTTATGATGCTGTCGTTCACACACTCCTCCTTCATAGTCTAAACTCTCCTGGTATCTGCAACAAAGCTCTATCCTGGTTCTCATCATACCTCTCCCATTGTACATTTTCTGTCTCTGTTGATAACATGTCTAAGTATTCTGTTGTTCTGTCTGTTGGTGTACCTCAGGGCTCTGTTCTGGGACCGCTCCTTTTCTCTCCCTACACACTGTGACTTGGTCACCTCATGAACTCTTTTGCCTTAGCCTCTCTATGCAGATGATAAGCAGATACAGTTGTCCACCCCTACCCTCACTCCTGCAATCCTAGTCTCGAATTGCCTCCTGGCTATCTTCATGGATGGTGCTCCACTGCCTTAAATATAATATGTCTAGAACTGAAATCCTCATAAATCACCCTAAATCTGGCCTAATATCCGAATTTTTCCATCACTGAAAATGGTACTACCATCTATCCTATCGCCAAAGTATGTTGTCTAGGAGTAACATTTGACTCCTCCATTTCCTTCTCCATTAACATTTAAGGCATGGCTAAAATCTGTGGCTTTTTCATCTGGAATATTGCCAAGACCATCCCTTTACTCAGTCAATCTACAGCTAAAACTCTTAATCATGCCCTTATCATCTCCCGTCTGGATTATTGTAACATACTGCTAACAGGCCTCCCTGCCTCACACCTTTCTTCTTTGAAATTTTCACAAATACTAGAGTTATTTAGCCTTCTCCCAAAGCAGTCTCTGCTCATCTCTTTTTAAATCCCTCACCAGGCTTCCCATAAAATCTTGGATCACCTACAGAGTTCTTCTCCTTTTTATGGCTCTCCACTCATCCGCTCCTGCCTACATATCGGCTTTGATCTCTCATTATGCCCCAGCTAGTCTCCTTTCCACCCCTTTCACCTCTACTACGCGCTCTCTCACCTTAAAGCTTTAGCCCCTCACTGCCCCCACCTGTGGAACTCCCACCTTCTCTCCTCACCTTTATAAGACAAACCTTAAAACTCACCTTCTAAATGAAACATTTCAGTAGCCCAGACTAATGGCTCCTGTCCCACAGTCACTCGTACCAACCATTATGGCCAAGCACTGCCATCTACTGCAATTATTCCCTCACCTGCTGTCTCTAACACTCCCAACATGCCACTTAGATTGTAAGCTCTGCGGGGCAGGGATTTCCTTCCTATTCTCTGATTTTGTGTGCACTTATTGTTTTATGATTTGCTCTACTGCAGGTGTGCGCAAACTTACCATCGTGCCCCCCTTTCTCCTCTCCCCTCCTGCTTGCGCCCCCCCCTCCTTACATGGCTCCGGCGTCAAATGACGCCGTCGGGTCGTGTGACGGCACGTTGCTATGGAGACGCGTTGTTGGAACAAAGGTACGTTAAGAAGTTAGTGGTCTCACGCGATCCCCGCCATTTATTTTAAATGCCTTTGGGGAAGTGCAGGGCCTCTAACAGCCGTGCCCCCCACTTTGCGCACTGCTGCTCTACTGTATTGTCGCTCTTGTAAACACTGAGTACATTGTGGGCAATAGATAAATAAAGATATACATACATTAAACATGTGGATGGTGCAACAAGAAAGGTAGAGCAACTTTGCACAGGTCTCTTTTAAAAGGGACACAAAATTATCTAGATGCAGAACCTGAAAAATATCCGTGTCTGTCGTAATACTCCCCATCCCTGCTCCTTTGCTTCATGCAACCTCTCCCCAAATTGCAAACTGTTGCAAAATGAGCACAACAGGCCCAAAGTACTTTAATTTCACGCTAATAAGGTTTTGTTTTAATAAAAATATTGTAAAAGGCAAAGGTGAGATTTCCTAAGTGGCAGTTCGGACCACAACACGACGCTTGAAAAAGAACGCTGCGACGTTCGAAATGCATTGGATGGGTCTTTTGCCACATTAAAGTGCCCTTTTAATCATTTTTTTGTTCTGGTTTCTTCCTGCTCCGTTTGTGCTGGTGCGCTTTTTGGTCTCCCTTTTCCCTGCACAACACGACGCAGTCTGGAAGAAACTGTACCGCGTACTAACTAAATCGGACTGTGTCCTGAAGGAAATGCCTTTACTTAGTTGGAAGACATAACTTTGTTGCACAGCATGGGTAAGACACCTTTGAGGTGGCATCTTACAGACCACCTGCTTTGAAGTGGGGTGTCACAACATGGCCATGTAACATGCAGTGTAGCACGAAATAGGACATTTGGCCTCGGTCAAAACGCCGCCGGGACACTTCACCGCAAAGTTCTTTCCTGTGCCCGACCGCTCATTGTCCGCCGCCCCGCCAAGCCAGGTCTAGGTCGTGTAGCGCTCCCGCGTAGGACATTTAAACATGCGGTTGGACGTGGCAGACCTGGCTTGTCGGGCGGATGGCGGTCGGTCGCAAGAGCAGACATCGCTGCAACGTGTCCAGCAGCAAGCTGCCCTGTTGCAATGTGGTGTCCTGGCGGTGGAACGTCAGCGACGTTTTGGTCACAGCCGAATGGCCGTGGCGAAATCTCCTAGACTGGTGTAGCATGGGTTAACCTTTTTTTTTTCTCTACTCTGTGTACTTTTTATTTTGCTTCCCGCTGGCAGGGAGGTTCTGTACCATAAAAGCTTAGCTTTGCATGGCTTAATGGCAGGTGCTGCCACATGGTACCACAACTTCTGGGAACCTCTTAGTTCTTGAGCAATGATACACTTTTTTTTGCCCAGTGCACACAATGGCTGCGGGGTCGGGGTCCTCTTCTGGAGCCAATAGAAAGCAGCGTTGTATTGGTGGCCATGTTTGTATTTGGTTTTCTCAAAGAAACTACCAAAAATAAAAGCGCTCGGGAGCCAGGAGGTCCCCAGAGGTCAGGGGACCATATATAAGCTCCAAGGGACATAGTCTTAGCAAGCTCAAAATCCACTGTGTGTGCACCTGTCAATTGGAGTGCTACTGTGATAGTGACCTAATGTCAAAAGACAAGAAAATGATATCACTGAAAAATCACAAATGAATTCGCAAACGATTTCAATGTATAAAAATCCCTCCCTAAAGGTTCCTACCTGCGTACAAACACACTAACCCAGCCATCAGTCCAGTTCCACACACCCTTTCCCTTCTCTCACCATCACAAAGTTAACAATAGTAAGGAAGCGGGAGAGGCTTAGTGCATTATCTTTCTATCCATGCTTCTCCTCCTTGCTTCTTGGGATATCTCTCCCGAGCCTGGTCCCTGCCTTATTTCTGTATGCTCTCGTCCTCGCCTTCCACATATTTCTACTACTCCTGGTGTCAACCCCTCTAACATCATACCCATCCCCTGTCTCCTCTCTGGAATGCTCGCTCCCTTTTTAACAAGTGCCTCTCCGTGCATGACTTATTTTTCTCTCACACTCTGCTGCTCTTTGCTATAACTGAGACTTGGCTTCCTCAGTCTGACTCTGCTCTGGAAGCTGTCCTCTTATGGTGGCCTTTCTTTCTCCCACACTCTGTGCCCTGATGGCAGGGGTAGAGGCATGGGGCTCCTGCTCTCCTCTATCTGCCGCTACTGTTCCCTTCCTAATCCTCCCTCTCTTGCTTTTTCCTCCTTTTTGAGGCTCTCCCTGTCCACGTGGCGTCATCTATCGCCCATCTACCTCTACTCATCCCCCTTCTGTCTTTCTATCTCACTTTGAATCCTGGCTCTCTTTCTTTCTCTCCTCAGACTCCCCTGTTATTCAACTGCCATATTGGTGACCCTTCTCTGCCTTGGACTTCCCGCTTTCTCTCTCTAATCTCTTCTTTTGGCCTTCAACAGTGGACTGCAGCCAGCACCCACAAGGATGGCCACTACCTAGACCTGGTTTTTACTAAAAACTTTTCTCTAAGATTTCTCCATTTCCCCTTTTCCTTTCTGACCATCACCTCATCTCATTTTCTCTCTCTCACTTCTCCCCTTCTCCATCTCCATCTTCCCCCCGTCTCTGAAGAGACCTGCGATCTATTAACCTTCCACCTTTTGAGTCCGCTTTGTGCTCCTTCCTCTCCTCTCTCAGCTCTGCTCTAGACCCTGACAACCTGGTCAGGAACTACAACTCTGCCCTATCCTCTCTTGATCTACATGCCCCGCTTTCTCTCTGCCGCTCTCGCCATTTGAACCCCAGAACCTGGCTAAATTCCCACACGCGCATGCTGTGTTCCTGCACTTGTTCCTCCGAACGCCTCTGGAGGAAATCTCACACACTCGCAGACTTCCTTCACTACAAATTTATGCTATCCTGTTTCAACTCTGCCCTCTCTCAAGCTTAACAAACCTACTTTTCACTAATCAACACGCACAAGTCTAATCCATGCCGACTCATCTCTGTCTTTGACTCCCTACTCAGACCACCCTCTGCTGCTTGTTTTTCGTCGTCCATCTCACCTCAGGACTTTGCCGATTATTTCAAGGAAAAGGTGGAATCCATACATCAGGCCATCCCCTCTGTATCCTCTTCCCATCCTACACCTCTTCCTAACTCTCCTCCTGCATTCTTTGACTCTTTATTCATTGTCACAGATGAGGATGTGTCGTTGCTGATCTCCTCTTCTCCCTCTACCATCTGCCCTCTTTACCCCATTCTCTCCCATCTCCTAAAACCTCTTGCTCCTACTATAATTCCTACGCTCACACATTTTTAACTCCTCCCTCTACTCTGGTACCTTTCCCTCTTCCTTCAAACATGCGTTATACCATTACTCAAAAACAGACTGACTTTCAACCTGTCTCCCTTTTGCCTCTAAACTCATTGAATATCTTGTATTCTGTCCTAGACCCTCTACAATCTGGCTTCTGCACTGGTTACTCCACTGAAACAGCCCTCACTAAAATAACTAATTACCTCCATGCTGCCAAAGGTTGAGGTCATTACACTCTTCTCATATTACTCGACCTCTCTGCAGCATTTGATACTGTGGACCACCCTCTTCTCCTTCACATTCTCCATACTTTTGGCATTTGTAACAAAGCTCTATCCTGGATCTGGAAACTTAACATTGCAAAACCAGAGCTCCTCATACTTTCTCCCAAACCTGGCCCTATTTCCTCCTTCCACATTACTATTGGAAGTACTATCATACCCCCAGTAGCCCAAGCACGCTGCCTAGGGTCACACTCGACTCCCCTCTCACATTATCTTCTCACATTTAAAAGGTAGCAAAAAATGTATTTTTTTCCTCTGCAATATTACCAAGATACACCATTTCCTCTGTTGCTCGACTTCAAAAACAATGACTCAGGCCCTCATTCTCTCCCGTCTTGATTACTGTAACCTCCTGCTGTCCGGCCATCCTGCCTCTTACCTGTCTCCCCTACAATCTATCCTAAACGCTGCTGCCAGAATCACTCTACTCTTTCCTAGATCTCTCCGCATCTCCCCTCATGAAATCCCTCTCCTGGCTTCCGATCAAATCCCGCATCTCACACTCCATTCTTCTCACTTTTAAAGCTTTACACTCTTCTGCCCCTCCGTACATCTCAGCCCTAATTACTCGTTATGCACCATCCAGACTCTTGCGTTCTTCTCAAGGATGTCTTCTTTCTACTCCCTTTGTATCTAAAGCCCTCTCCTGCCTTAAACCTTTTTCACTGACTGCCCCACATCTCTGGAATGCCCTTCCCCTCAATACCCGACTAGCACCATCTCTATCCACCTTTAAGACCCACCTTAAGACACACTTGCTTAAAGAAGCGTATGAATAGCACTGTGGATAATACTGGACACATGTTACATAAAGCTTGGCCCCCTGCAGATGCACTTACCAGAATTCCCTCCTACTGTCTCTGTACGTTTTCCCTACCTACCAATTAGACTGTAAGCTCCTCAGAGCTGGGACTCCTCTTCCTTAATGTTACTTTTATGCCTGTCTCTTCCCTCTCGACTACTGTGACCTGCTGTCTGGCCTTCCTGCCTCTCACCTGTCTCCCCTACAATCTAGAAGAAAATTGGTCTAAAAAAGACCAAGGTATCCGGAGCTCTAAAAACAATAGTAGTGGTGTCATGCTGGAACCAATGCTGTAGTATAAAGACGTATGTCCAGTACTTGAAGGGTCAGAGATGAATGTCTAGAAGTGCGTGTTTTGTAAGTGCGTTTTTCAATGTCTCTAATGAAATAACGGTGTAGGGTTACACTCAATAACCGCTCATATTAGACCGGAGCCCCGATCCTTCACTTTTGGTGGCGGTTCCCCTGCGGAGATCCTGGAGGTAGGTAAGCACGGCGTCACTCGTGGTAATAATCACCGGGTGTTGGTCAGGCGATCACGCTGACTCCATGGCACCGCACATGATGTCGTCACCATCCATAAGCGTGTCGTCCTCAGCTCAGGAACCGCCGAAATCCTCCAAGGGTTAGGTTGCCGTGCACCAAAGCAGCTGGAGCGGGTGTGAATAATAAGGCAGGAAAAGCCTCTGCACAGCGTGTCCAGACGGGCGTGCATCCAGGCAGGTAATCAGCAAGAGAGTATCTCTTTGATAAAGTGCCATGTGCGTGAAACATGTCAGAGTGCTATTAGGATGTCTGTCCTTATGCCTTTTTAGCTAATAAATTCTTGAAAGAACCTTTGTGTCCTATTCTACATTGGTGTGGCTGTGCTTCGGCTCCTACGTGGATACACTCAACTACAATCTATCCTAAATGCTGCTGCCAGAATCACTCTACTATTTCCGAAATCTGTCTCAGTGTCTCTCCTGCTGAAATCCATCTCCTGGCTTCCTATCAAATCCGTACCAGGCACTTAATTCTCCTCCTCCACTTTTGAAGCTTTACACACTTCTGCTCCTCCTTACATCTCAGCCCTAATTTCTTGCTATGCACCATCCAGACTCTTGCGTTCTGCTCAAGGATGTCTTCTCTCTACCCCTTTTGTATCTAAAGCCCTCTCCCGCCTTAAATCCTTCTAACTGACTGCCCCGCATGTCTGCAATGCCCTTCCCCTCAATATCCGACTAGCATCCTCTCTATCCACATTTAAAACCCACCTCAAAACACACCTGCTAAGGAAGCATATGAGTAGCCCCATGGCTGATACTATACACCTTATACATTAACCTTGGCCCCTTGCAGACTCATTTACCAGAACATCTTCCTACTGTCTCTGTACGTTCTTCCTACCAACAAATTAGATTGCAAGCTCTTTGGGGCAGAGACTCCTCTTCCTTAATGCTACTTTTATGTCTGAAGCATTTTTTCCATTTTGTGTTATTTATATTGTGTTGTTTATGATTGTAGCGTATATTACTGCTGTGAAGCGCTATGTACATTAATGGCGCTATATAAATAAAGACATACAATACAATCCACGCAACTAAACTGATGGAGGTTTAATGAGCATCCACCCAAGTTTGTTACTGCCCAATTCGCCTTCGGATATCCTTGCGTGGATTGGATTTTGACTTATTTGCCTATCTCTAGTAAAAAGTCAGAATTGAAATTGTGATCAACGTGTTCTCCTTTATTTGCAGAATTATAATGGAAGCGCACAAGTCTTCTTAATGTTATTATTTGGCACCTTAAGAACTATATAAATGCAGGAGAAATATGACCGCACGGAGCTGGATTCAGGTGATGGAGATCATGTGACACAGAATGGCAGAACAGAAGGGGTGCTGTACATGAGACAGGATCATTTAGCCGTTTGTAGTCAGTGTCTGCACCCGTGGCTTTCTATGCATCTTGGGCTGTGTTGCCATGTTCTAGCAGCGAAGTACAATTGTTGTCCATTAGCTCAGAACTACAAACAACCGATTGGGTCATGGGGACTGTTACTTTGTATTGGTAGATGCACATCTGCCGAGTTGTGATAGGAAATAGTGGGTGATTCTAAGAAGCAACACTGCCCTTTCTAGACGAGCTTGAGGTATACATTAAGCCCACCGCAGGAGCGGTTTCAAAGGTCTGAGACATTGTGTTTCACATTGCAATGCTTTGATCTGTTTTATGCTTAAAATGCAGAGCACCTTGTTAGCCTATAATAAGACACACGAATCCCCACATACAGTAGAACTTACAATCAGTGTTGCTTGAGTGAGAACATAGAGCCCATTTACCAAGGTTTGGTAATACTGTTGTTTTATGGTGTTAAAAGCAGTCACCACATTGCTGTTTGTCAATCCTGTTTTGTCATTTTGATGTGTGTACTGGAAGTGTGAGCAGTTCTATGGAACAGCAGACAGTTTGGCAAATGTAATTGTTACATTTTATTTTTTCTTTGTCCTTTTTTTACATTTTTATAAACATTATGGTTATATCCTAATTCAAGATGTTTATTAGCTTTGCAAAACTATTCCCTGTAACCTGTGAAAAGTACTAAGAGCTAATTGACAGAAGAGAAACGTAGCTCTTAGATCAGTGGAATGCTGGAGTTCCACAAAAAAAACCCTAAAGATTAAGTGTAGTTACTTTTCAACACTTCAGAATAGTTTTTTGGTATATTTTATATACTGTATATATTAAAGTTAACATTTATATTTTAATATTGTGATTATATAAGCCATATATAATATTATTTTTTATTTAAAATATATAATTATGGCCTACTACGGAGATATTCTTTTTAGATATGCAGAGATTTCACAATAAGCCATATGATTACTTTTTTATCATAAAGTGCATTTGTATGAAACTGGCTAAATGTTCTGCATAATTCTATTTCTTCAACATTTATTTTCCTTCTTTCCTCATTTAGCACCTCTCTGGGGACTACTTAGTGAAAGGCGGTAATGGCCTTAATGGGTTAACCAGTTGGGATCACTCTGGTATTACCCCTCCCCACCATGTGATGTAGGATGTCTTGTAACCAGTGATGTCACCATAGGGAGATAGAATTGTATATATAGCTCCACCCAATGTTCGAGAAGCAGGTTCTCCGGAGTTGTGGCAGAGTTCCTCATTGTGAGGCCTGTAAATAGGTTTGTGTGTATAGATATGTATTTTAAGTCACCTGTCGCAGTTTATCGTTCTCCGTTAATGCAGGGGTGCACAAAGTTTTGTCTGCCCCCTGCCTGCTCTCTTTCCCCCCTACTCAAGCCCCATCACCTTTTCTCAGCGTCTTCTGATGTCACGACATCATTTGAGGGTGCGTTGCCATAAGCCACTGGAGACAAGGTATGGGACTTAGAGGAATTGCGCACTCCCCAGCATTCAATTTAAATGTGTGGAAGAGAGCAGAGCCTCTGTAAGCGCCGCGCCCCCCACCCCCTGAAACATTTCACGCCCCTCAGTTTGCACACCCCTGAGTTAAGGGACGTGCCCTATCTAGATAGCACCTATATTAATGGCCCAAGATTGTTCTCATGCTGGAAGAGGAATGAGTATGTACTTAGCAGGGGTTCTAATAGTAGTAGCTCCGGAGCATAATCGGATCAGCTTCACCTGTCCTTACTAAACTCCTAATCCAATATGCATGGACGAAATATACAGTACACAGTAAGGGGATTCTGATCCCAGTCAGGGGCCCTATGCGGGAAATTGCAAATCTAAGCAACACTAAGGGAAACCAACACACAGTACAGTACATGATTCCATTATGTCACACTTATAGCAAGGATACTGGGGCATGTAGTCTGACCCAGTGCTAGAAGCTACAGTATGGTTTCACAATGAGAACAAGGTCACAGGTTTGACACTGCCTCCCAACTAAGTGAACTCACTTCAGAGACCAATGAACTATCCACAAACCTGCTTCTGCTCTTCAGGCTTCAATTTGGCTTTTAGTCTAACCCCCCTAAGCCCCCCACCCATAAATGTCATAAATGAAAACGTTTACATTAAGTTTCGGTTGAGGAGGGGGTTATGTTAAAATTTGAAACCGCTGCGTGACATCATTATCAGGTTGAACCCCTTGACTTTAGTCATGGCTTTGGCCTGCAATTTCTGAGTGAAGCCGACAACCCCAAGGTCATCAGGTGATTGTTGAGTGACTAGCTGAAGATAACTGAGCATTTCCTTCCCCCCCTGAGAAAGCGGTGACGCAGGGTGTCCACATCCAGATGGGTAAACCAAAATATTCTCGCATACGTTAAAGATTTCTGGTAATGGATCAAAATAGATCTATGAACACCACAAAGGGGGGCTCTTCTCAAACTAGGAGGGGCTGTCACCTTTAGGAGAGGAAGCAGACAACATGAACATCTGAAGTTTGGGGAGCACATTGTGCAAAATATTTTATTCCAATTTAATTTCCTTATTTATTTCTGTTAGTTATGCAGTAGCTTTGTAATTTGAAAAATATTAATGTGAACGTTTTTGCGCACGCTATGTAAAACGGGGTGCTTTTGTGACGGTCTAAAAAGTTATTTATGATATGGTGTATACTGTGATGTTTGCTAATCAAAATTAGTTTTTGTATTCTACAGTTCTTAAGCTAAAAGACTTTCAAAAGCATGCAGCAAGTGCTGAACATGTTTTACAAATAACTTGCATGGCTTGGTGCTTTTACACTATTGTATCCCTGCTTCATCACCGGTGGCTCCTTAAAATTGACTGAGTCCCTAATTGAGCCACTGTGCTGAAGCAGAGATATCATTAAATCATGACCTCTTGGTAGCCCTTGAGGACCAAGTTTGGCCATCCCTGCTCTAGACAAACTAGCCTGCGCCTATATAAACTAATGTGATCAGGTACTTTACTAATCTCTTCGCTGCTGTAGACACCAGTGGAATTAAATATCTAGTTAAAGGATAGTTTAAAATGAGTAACCTGTACGCACAAGTTCTTCTTTCCAGGGCAATAAGTTGCTCAAAATAAATGCCTTCAATGGTGTTGTACTCGTGAGTAACTTATTACATATTGTAATAAAAATGTTATCAAGTGGCGCCTATACTATAATAAACCAACATATTGTGACAAAAATACAAGTGATAGAAATATATGTTCAAATACAACCGTGCAGATCTAAAGGGGTAATGGGCCGGTAAGTCCAACAAGCGATGATTGAATCCAGATAATGGTATTTATCATGGGATGCAGCACATGTGGAAAAAGAGAAATAAAACAAACATAGTGTGATACTGCAAAAAAGTGGAGCAAATGCCCAAATGTGAGGGAATGGTTAGTTCCCTGGGACTAGAAAGTACTCAAGATCGTGAGATGAACAAAAGATACTTTTTAATAAACAATAAAATTGACAAATACAGCTGCTCTTACACTGGCAGACAAAAATTGGAATCCTACTTACTATACACAAGTAGGAAATGCACATAGAATATCATGGAATCGCAGGGAAATCGCTTCTTGTTGCCGACGAGTCTGTAAACGGACTGTACCCAAAATGGAGGTTCCCTTACTTGGGAATCCACCACGTGAGTTGCATGATCCAAAATGGCGTCTTCCGCCAAGCCAAATGGCGCACGTGCGGCTTGCAAACAGGCTGCCCGTGATCTTTTTGCAAAGTTCTGCCATGGTTTGGCGCGATAGCCAGAACCCTACCCAAGCGATGTGACTGGCTCAGCCAATAGCCAGAGTTACGCCCAGTCAACGCTGCCGAGTGTCCCTCCTCTAATCTCCACCAGAGGAAGGGGACACGTGGACAGCCAATGCCTAAAGACTTTGAAGAAACAGAGAGGTACCGGATGCAGCAGACCGCACCCTCACTTCTTCGGAGCCTGGCGAGTGAAAGGAGTGAGCTTCCCCTTGCTCTTGTGCCTGTGTCTACAGAGAAAGATATCTGGAGATATGGACTTTGACCCCTATCGGATACCAGGAGAACTCCTGGTGATGAAGGTGGATGGGAAGTGGTGCCTACGATGCTTCTGTCCCAAATGCGACTTCCCAGGTGGCGAATTGACCTGGGGAGCCGTGTGCCTGCTGCGCAGCACAGTTCCTGTAGCCCACGATGCTGCGGCCTATGGAGTTTGCCAAGAAAGATGTGACTGACCTCAATACTTGGGCAGTCGATACTGCTGCTTTTCAATCTATCTCAAGTATGGAGGCTTCAGAAGGCCCGTGCGCCCGAGATTAGGCCCAAGTGGATTCGAGTATCCCGATGACCATAGAGCAAGCTGAGACGGTTCCAGACCCAGTCCCCGCAGAGGAACCAGAGACGGTCGTTGAGCCGGAACCAGCCAAAGAGATGTCAGGTAAGATGACTGCCTGGGGTGATGAGACACTGTTGTTCTCGGAGGTGCATGAGTCGGGACCGGCTCTGCCAATTGCCACTGATCACTCGGAAATTATCCGGTGTCTTTCCCCTACAGAGGTGTCCCTGCCCTCGTCCTCCTGTACCAGTAGCAGACGGTCTTCTGTGGTGTTTCGACCGCTGTCTAATACGCCGACCGACGCTGTGGAGGAACAGAATGCTGTGGAGGCCACAGTTCTAATGACTCAGAGCGACGGAGGAGTCCTGCAACAGTAACCGCGACTGTGAGACCTGAAAGGCAGATGAGCCTACCTTACGTGGAAGTATCCAGAGGCCTACTCAGTGATTCTCCGGTGATGGAGGTACCTTCCGGTGCCGAGATCCAGGCAGATGATCGAGAAGCTACTTCCGGCCAACCGCCGGATGCTGACGCCCTTCCGGTGCGGGACTTGGTGTTGCACCAGGACCTCGTGAGACCTGCAGGAAATGACGTCGAAAGGACAGCGACCACTGGGGCGGAGGAGAAGATTTTGAATACTGCTATTACCCCAATAGAGAGAGATGCCTTTATTCGGTCCATGTATGAATGCATGGCCCGCCAGAAAATGGCTGAGGATCTGGCTATAAAGGAAGCTAGACCTCCGGTGTGCCCGGATGTTCCCACACCTGCTAAGCTGGCTGAGGGTGGTGTTCCACCGGAAGAAGCGGACATTGCTAAAAGGGACTGTTACTCCTTGCGGAGGAGTAAAAGAGCAGCTAAGTCTCTCAAACCTTCCCAGGATTATCGAGATTGGGAGAATGATTTTGATAAATGGTCTGTGGGGGCGTCCAGTATTATTTCTGAAGGAAGTTTGCGGGCAATGTCTGTTATGTCTGTGTCGGGATGTTCCACACATACTACCACACATACAGGGTCGTCATCAGTGGCAATAGGCAGTTTCACCCCTGTACAGGCCATGAGACGCTGCGAGCGAGAGATTAGGTTAGGCCTAGTACACCCTACTGGAATGGCCCATAGGCCTATGCCCAAACCGCCCTGGGACAGTGAGATCATGGAGGAGTATCTGCACTATGAGGGTTAAGAGGCATCACCTAGTCTATCTAGATGGAAAAGTGAAGAGATGCTCCACCATATTCCTGGGTGGAATACTGACAGTTGCAAGGATAACTGGGGGTCTAATAGTTCTAGAGAGAATTGGGATTCCGAGGAGTCGGATGAAAATTGGTATAACGAAGGTGAAGGGAATGGTAATGGTAGCCCCGGGATGTTCTCTTGTGGGTCATCTGGGTATAGTTCCCCGGGATCAAGTGTGTACATGCCTAAGATAATACCTGGGTGTGGGTGCCCAGTATGTTACCAGGAAAATCGCTATGTTCGCGATTTAGATCCAGTGGATCATGCCGTGCGCAGACCACCCTAATGGGATATTTTCAGTGGCACTGTCCGGTCATACAGAGCCTTAGTTAGCCACTGGAACCGGAGCACTATTATTGAGTAGAAGGTTCTCCATGTTGTAGGAACCTATGGTAATGAACGGCCATTTTGTATGTGTTTATGCAAATATATGATCTGTGCTGTTTTCACAATGAAACTGTAGATCATGAATATTAATGTATATCATGTGAAATGTTATTTTGTTGTTCAGGTTACATCAGAGATGGTACCCGAAAAATTCGAACCCCAAGCGGGGATGTTGGTATTTCCACCAGAGGGAGAGTGCAGCAGGGTACCCCCTGGCTACTAATTCTACCCAATGGGCTGGCAGTAAACCCTGGTGTTCACAGGTTTGCCAGTAGTTATCATGGGGTTTTCTCCCTTCATCCTTTGGTGCTGTGCTTGAGTGACGGCAGGGGGTGGCATATCCTGTTGTGGCTGAGCCAATGGGATGCCCGCTCTCTGGCTGTACTTAAGGGCAAGATGGCCCTAAAGTGAGTGAGTTGGTGTCCTTCCCCATGAAGAAGGCAGGTCATGACTGGGGAGCCTGAGATTGGGGTCTTCCCATGTGATCTTCCCTCCGGGGAGGAGTAGAGTGACTATACCTCTGCCAGGGAGGTGGGGAAGAGCTAGGATGGCTGCGGGTGCCCTAGGCCCGTAGTGACTGTCCAGGGACTATCTTCGGTGATATCTGAGAGAAGAGACTGTGATCCGGGAGGTGACTGCTGAGTACCTGTATTACTGCAATAAGAGTAGTAATAAACCCGTTCCTGTTCTGCAATATACCTCCTGCCTGGTGTGTGATCTATCTGGGGGAAGAGTTACAGTTCTACCGTTGGAGATCGCCTCCATATCCCTGGCTCCTACGGTAGAAGGAGGCGCTGCACTGCTAAGTATTACGTGGGGTATGGACCCCAGGAGCCTGTTCCTATGTCCTAAGGTTACCGCGGACGACTCAGCCCTCTTGTTACCAGCAGGTATGCACCACAAATACCCAGTAATGGCCCGACATGCGATTTGGGGGAGGTACATTGGCACATTGGCACATTGGCACATTGGCACATTGGCACATCGGCACATCTAAAAGTGATGTTATCTAAGGGCAACCTGCTCTGGGATTGTCCGGTGATCAAAACCCTGGATGCACAAATCTTTTTGACAGTGGAAATAAGCAAATCCCTTTTTATGTACCTGAAAAGAAAAGAAATCCCTCAAGTGATCTGGGAAACGCAAGAGGATGGGACTAGCAAGACATTCCTTGTGCATGTATTAGTTTTCTAAATATAAGATTTTTGGGATTCACTAGAATTCACAAGGATGTGACAGATTTATTTATGACAAGGGAGATTAGCTGATTAAATTGATATAAGATATGACATGTTGCTTTGTTACATATCAGATACCTATTTCACCTTCAAAGATTAAAAGTTATCACATCAATATGGATATCCACACGTTTATTTTAATTATATCAATGCAACAGTGAAGGTGGCATTCTTTTAGGTATTCTAGAAAGAAAGTTATGATAGTATTTCTATATTTGGACATGTTTTCATTTAAAAGAAATAGATTTTCTCTCCCCAAGCCAGAAAAGTGTCAGAGTAATGGGTGGATGGGCAGTAAGGGTTAAGGACATGCAACAGAAGGTGGGATAATTCTGTTCTCGATGCAAGTGTTTTAGGAGAAAAAACATGGAGTGTGTTATGCCAAAAAGACACATGAATTATCATACTTCCAACTCCAGACCCTGTTTGTTATACCCTGTTGTTATATTAAATTGTCTACATATTTTGTGCTGTATACTGTATTTCTTGTAGCATTATTTTCTATAACTAAACACTGTACTACTTTTGTATATGTAACCCCCTTGAAAGATGAGACACATTGCCTCCTGTCTGCCACCTCTTGTGTCTGCTCAGGATGGGGTTTTTGATGGACAGGGCCTCAGCCAATGACATTGGACTCTGGAGAGACGGGACTAAGGTGAAGAAACTTGAGTCCCTGGCATTGCGCACACAGGCAGAACTGCTGCATTCTGACAGATCTCATGATTGGCCAGGAGTGATTGGGAGCCAGCCAGTGAAGTTCATGTTTCAACGGATGCTGGGCAAGGAAATTACAGGTCCTCTCCACGAGGGGAGTCAAAGCGGAGCAACCATCTGCCACATATCAGAGGGCACAGGTAGCGATAGAGGAGATCCTCAGCGAGAGCCAAGAAAAAGGGTGCCAAAGTATTTCAAAAGTACAGGCCTGCTATGTTAATACACTATCTAAGAGCTCCACCGGTGTTCCGGCACCTTTCCACAGGCCCTTATACCCAGGGTCGGGTGGTCATGGGGAGAGACATGGGTTTCACTGTAAGTCACTTGAAAAAGACCATAAGGTCGAAACCACTTGAAAAAGACCATAAGGTCGAAACGTTGTGTGGCACAATAAATCTTTCTTATTCAGAAATCAATGGAGCGCTGGATCTCTTCTTTTCCTCAGAGAGACATGGGTTCACATCTGCACAGTCTTATGGCATTAAGATGTATGGGACCCTCGGAGGTAGCATTAAAATCCACAAAAGAGGAGTCCGAAATATATAAAAACTGATAGAATTTAATATAACACAAAAATAACAAGACGGAAAACAAAATGGAATCTGCAAAAATGTGCAGAGCTACACCAATACACCAGGTAGCTAAATAATAAAAGGGTCAATTGGTGTCAAGGTAAGTTGCAAGGAACTGCAGTTCTACATGCAACAGCAATAATAGCAAGGGACAAAATAATAAACAGGACAAAATTGTGCAAAGGGAATGCAAGACAAAAAACAAGAAGATACCTGAATGTCTGTAGAGCTAGGAGCAGTGAAGAGGAACAGAGAAAGAAGCCACGATAGGGAACAAGATTAAAATGATTCCGGATCTGTAAACAGAATGTTTGACAAGCAAAGACCAAACCGGATGGGTGGGATTTTATAGCCAAACTTGGATTGTAGCTGGCCTCATTGACTGACTATTCTGCTTCTTACACTGGCGACACACTTTATTCGAGCTCGGCTAGTCCCACGAATTCGGGTATACCCGGGTGTATTGAGGTTTGTGACTGTTTTCTGCCCGAGTGCATTGAGGTATTTTCCAGGCAGGGATTGAAGCATTTTATTCCCGCTGGCTGCAATACTGCACAGTATATATATATATATATACTGCATTACAATTCATGAATTTATGCCATCTGGTAGACACGCGAAGCATTGCAGCCTATTAAATCCTAATCATTATCATTTAACAGATCAGCCGCCCGTCAGCCAGGCATGAACCCAGGCTGGGAAGGCAAACGCAACGGGGCTTGTCAGAGGTGAGGAGCGGCGCATTCCAGGTATCTGCCAGGTACATACTGGGTATTTGCTCGAATAAAGTGTGTCGGTGCAGTACCAGTTCTGTGCCTGAACGTGACTCCTGCGCACCCCTACAGGTACTGTGGGAGGGAATAATGACATATGGGAAGTGTTTGTCCATATGTATTGCCTGATTCTCCTGTTTGGGGATCATACTGTTTATCTTGGTGCACAACGATAATCACCTTATAACTATTGTTATCCTAAAAACATCACCGTGGTATGTTTACACTTTATCTGACCTACGGCCACGTGTTGCGTAAAGTATAAGGGAGGAGTAGCGGTGTTACATTTATTAAGTCTAAAATGTAATAAGTATCGTCTTTGTGCCCTTATTGAACTTTGCACACTTAAAATTGAGTAACTACATTTTCGGATTTTTGTACGTTGATTACATATTTTTATTAGTAAACTAAGACCACAAACTCTGCAGGTAAGAAGGAACTTGTTCTGGTGGTGGCAGTATAACGATGCTCGTCTCCAATAGGAAGCGGACCCGCAGAGCTGATGCAGGGGTATATAATCACCGACCAGATCAGGGGACAGAGTCCTGTTAGAGTAGTCGTAGTCAGGATGCAGGCCGAGGTCACAGGCTGGGGTCGGCAACAGGGAAACCACGGGAACAAGGCGAGTCCAGTAACACAAGGAACAGAACACCATGCTCTGGCTGGGGCTACGAGAAGATGGCTGATTTTTAAAGCCCTAGAGCAGGTGTAGCCAATTACTAACTCCAGGAAGAGGTTTGCCAAGATCAAAGATGGCTGCAATGGCCACGTAAGGGCATGTTACTGCAAAACCCAGGACCAGAACCTTTACAGGTAGCGATTTAAGGCTGTACTTCTGATGGATTGAGGGGAGATATTACTACTTTTTGGGGCCCTGTGAGGAGATTGAGTTGGCGCGATGGTTGTGTATTAACACGTGTTGCATACACACGAGTCACGTGCTCACAGGTGTGCTGTTTGTGACAAGTCTGATCATAAAAACCCAGCCAAGCAGCCTCGGTACTGGCCCTGATTCAGAATAAATGAGAACTGTACAGACTGGTGTCAACCCCTTCATTTCAAACACGACATAAAGACCCTTACAACCTTGAACAGAGCTTCACCATTGGCATCCCTAAGAAATGTGCCCTTGCCCACCAGGCTGGCATACACATAATTCGCTAAAATCCTTAGAGGACACAATAGGCTACCACCAAAACCATAAATAGTCAAGCCAAGCCCCCTTTCGCCACTGATTTTGTTTTGGATTTCTAATTAGCATCCTCAAGGCTTTTTCGTTTCTTCAAACCCCCCCCCCCCTTTTTTTTTTTTTTTAAATTTTATAAAGGCTTGGTTAATCCCTCAACCTCAAAGCAGTCAAATAACTACAGACACATCTTGGACATAGACCTCATTAGTTCCCACAGTAGCCTGAGGTTTACCGGCCGCATCTTATGCATTACAGCAAATTGCCTCTTGAACCCTAAAGCCAGTCTGTGCTTAGTACAAAACCCACTAAAGGTTCCAGAAAAAAGGCAATTCAATCTAACTTTACCTCAACTGCCATAGCCCCTCATCAAGCAAGTGCATTAGCACCCTGAACCGATCCTCCTCATCGCCCAGGCCACCTAAGCTGTGCACAAACTTCTGCCTCCAGTCCTGCGGCCATGGCTCAGCCAAGCAGCTACCAGAAAAATATGCCTCAAACCCCACAGTCCCATAGGCATCTGTAAACAATTCAATCTTCCAGTTAGTCACTGGCCCCTCTCTAACTATTGGTTTCCAGAAAAACTTCACACTCTGGTCAGTTGTTCTGGCCTTGGAAACCAATTAGGAGGCGGGTTCAAATCCCTTCCCAACCTATGGGAAACCACTCTCCATATTGGCATAACCCGGCAAGCTATTTCCAGGTTACCCAACAATGACTAAAGCTGCCTTTTTAGTTTTTCCATGCTTCCCCCAGCTTTCCATTCAAAGCCTACATTTTTTCTTCTGGCAGCCTACACATCATCTTTACCTTAACCTAACTTCATCTTGAGAATACATAAAGACCTTCAGTTTTCTCATGCCCCAAGGCACCCTAAACATGGCAGCCATCTGCTTGAACATATCCAACAGCCACTAGTCCCACGAAAAGTAAGTTGTCCAGGTAATGAAGCATGTAATTATTTCCAGACCCTCCTGGTCCAGAAATATACTAAACATCTCAAAATATTTAGATGGGATTGAGCATCTCCAAGTCAGAGCAGAATCTCATGGTTAGAGATGGGTGGATTAGGGAAAATTTGATCTGTGGATTTTTTTTTTAACCAAATTTCAGATTGGACAGGAGAGAAAGAGACACCTGGGAGATACGCGAATGGGATATCTCCTCTCCAGCAAAACCCATATTTTAGCATTTCAAACATGTATTTCCAAATTTGAATGAACATGGATGTCCGATCAAATTTGCATATAGTGGTTTCCGGTGAATTTTCATTTTTTAGATTGATCCGCGGATATTTGCTGCTGAAAGGAACTTTCAAATTCGAATTTTGGCAAATGTTTCACCCATCTCTTCTCCAGACCATGCAGCTGCTGCCAGGAGTCCCTACCAGGCTTTGCAATCGCTCAGGGCCAAATCTGTTCACGCCCAAGCAGAAAAATACAGCTTGAACTTCCGAGGCCGCATCTGCTCTTATCTTTTGCTTCAGGACACAAGGTGGGACACATGATTTTCTTCCGCAGGATAACCCCCATTAGTTCCTTCCCCCCTGATCAAGGGATGGGTCCTGTACCCCCTTCCCCAAAAGGACCCAGGGAATCATTTTTGGTTATTTTGGATTAATTGAATACTATGAAAATTTTTCTTTTAATTGGGTATCCTAATGGAGTTTGCTAATAAGTTAATTGTTTAGAGAAGCTCTAGCTTTGGGTTAGAGAAGCTCTAGCCCACTAGGTCCCTGTAAGGGAGCCAATAATCATGAGGGATGAGAGGGCCTTTTCCTGTGCCTTTTTGAGGTCGTATTTATGCGTTTCATTCCCACAGCCTTCACTGAGGCCTAGATTCACTAAACTGAGTTAAACATTATCACGCCTTCACTCCCATTGAAATAAATGAGGGGTCTGCTTAAGTTTTGCATCCTTTAGTGAATCTCTGCCTGAGAAACCCAACTGACCTCTAATTGTCAACAGTTTGCAGCAAGTATGAGCAGCATTACTCTGGTAATAAGAAAAAGCAATAATCCTACTTTTAGTAAAAAAATAAAACTGGTATATAATCTAAGATTTTGAAAAACAATATAGAAAGTCCTACACTGAATGATAAAATAAACACTAAAACCGCACATGAATGATAAAATAAACACTAAAACCGCGCAGGTAATGTTGCTTGGGTGAGTGCTTTCACTCTGCTGCATTATCCGTATGCCTTGCTGTGTGATTTGAAAAGCATCAGAAACTGAAAGGATGTTGTACCTCTCTGATTGATCACACTTTATATGTTCAAGCATTCAGAAAAAACAGTGAGCTGGGGAGGAAGAGTGGGCGTGGGGACTAGAGAGCAGGCGGAAAGCAAGAGCAAACCTATAAAGTTATTAACCCCAGAGGAATAAACTCACCCCTTCCTCCAGCAGCTGCATCGGTAAGAAGACGCCAGCAGAAGACCTACGTCTTGGCAACATTTGCCAATCATGCAGCAGAACATGAACTATGACCAGTCCCACGTTTTTTGGATGAACCAACATAGAACAAGCCCCCCACTACCTGCCTACCCCAACACGCACCCACCGCCTCCTTTCCCGGACTTCAGGAGGAAACAGCGCAAAGATGGTACCTGTACTTACCTGCTGATCGTTTTCCTCCTGGTCCTTCTGGCTCTTGTGGGAGTTGGACTGGGCACCTATAAAATCCTACAGTTGCAGAAGGAACTGGACCAGGTCAAAGAGGTACAGTACAGTACATTGTCTCTGCCTATTTCGCTGCTCAGAATAAAGCAATCCCCATAGGAAATGCCGACACCTAAAATAAATGTGAACAGTGTTAGTATTTATTTTATTAACCTCATTCACTACCACTTCCATAAATGTTGCTACAGGGCGTACATTTAAAGGGCTAGCCCATCGCAGGACGAAACTGAACAAAGGACATTGTGACGTTTAATAGGATAAATGTATCTGATTGACACTAAACAAAACGAAACAAAAACAAAAACGACAAGTGTAGATATCTTAAAAATTATTTTATAAGCTGTTAAACTCTTTCATGCTTCCAATTAAAGTTTTTTTTGGGGGGGGGGGGGGGGCGTGGGGGGCACAGTCTTTATTTAATGCCTTTTGATGTTTGGGGGTGTGGGTGTATGTGTGTGTGTATATATATATATATATATATATATATATATATATATATATATATATATATATATATATATATATATATATAAACAAAAAACAAACAAAAGCGCAAGCTCCATAGCACGTAACTGAGTAAAAAATAAGGTACATTTATTTAAAAAATCAGCAACCCATAAGAATGTGCACTTACAGGATTTCAAACAGAACCATTCGTGGGAGAGAAATCTCTATTGTGGTCATCTGCGGTGGTAGGGTGAGTCCCAGGTTTGCAGAGTGGATGTAAACAGCCCAGGTTCACCATCAATTGGCAGCAAGATATAAAAGCATCCAATGCCTGCACGTCCTTTGCTCCCTCATACAATGATTGGTAACACTTGAAATTACTGCCAGCCGGAGCGCAGGGAAGCCAGGGACTCCAAATACACCAACACAAGCGCGATGACGTCACAGCTCCGCGCGTTTCGTCACACTGCGGCGACTTCGTCAGGATATTATATTTATTGTGCGGAGTAGTTCAGTGATTTAAAGATACTGTCTCTATAAAAAAATGACACTGACTTTGAAGCAGGGGAGCCTGGTTCAATTATCAGTGCCAGCTCCTTGTGACCCGGGGCAAGTCACTTTATCTCCCCGTGCCTCAGGCACCAAAATCATATATTGTAAGCTCATCTGGGCAGGCACCGTCTGTAAAATCCTAGGTGCTGTGTATCGTGCACTATACTTTAATTGTGAAGCGTTTTGCCTCCAGTTGGGAGAAAAGTGCTATAACCATGGAAGTGTATGTTGTGGGACCACAGGTTAGTGACTTGATAAAAATGAATTACAGATGGGCCACAATTCAACTTCACCCTGTGCGTCACTTGGAGCGAGAGGACCGCGGCGCAAGGGCGGCATGATCGGGGTCAAGCGCAGTGCAGGGACTTCTGATTGGGACTGCCGCTGCGTTAATCCTTCCGGGCTGCTATCAGTCTGTAGGCGTGCGCAGAGAGAAGCGGTCTCTCTGTCTGTCTCCCTGCACAGCTCTGACAGGCGATCGCACTGCTTTTATTTTTAGTACATAGGATTGAAGCAGGGGGACCTCCCTGTTTTCCAAGATTCAGGTCTAGGTATCGGGTGCCGGCTTTTCCCTTGCAAGGTTAAATGTCCAGTGTCACAGCCCGCATTACCATTGAATTTTTTGTTATACAGGTTTCTTTAGCATGAAAGAACTACAAGCAGCTTGTGAAACACATTCACATCATACCCCTATATCCATCTGCTCAGTATAGTGACTCCAATGCCACGATTCATCAAGCCCTGATCTCCCTCCCCCTCCCACCTCCCCACCCCTATCTGGCTTTGACTTGAATGGATGTTAATGTGATACCCCACTTCGGACTTCGATGAATCTGCCAACTATCAACTTTCAATTTCTTATCAGATAAAATGTAAAGCATTGGTATTGGATGGCATGCGTGCCATCTTCCTACATACAATAAATGACTTCTTTAGTGCAATAAGGTGATATCATATTTTTACCTTCAAGTCAGGTCTCATAACAAACCTTCTGTATGAAGTATTTTAATAACCTTCACTCATAAGTCCTTCTTTGCACAGAAACACTGACTAATCCTTTTAACCAGGCACTGCCTTCCACCAAACTTGTAGCTTTTACTACTCTGTCAGTGTCCCAACATACCACTTAGATTGCCAGCTTCCGGGGCAAGAATTCCTTTTCCTATCATGAATTTTTCTATTTGATGCACTGTTTGAATGTTTAAATTCCCCGTATTCCATTGTCTTTTTTATAAAGAATTGGGTACAGTGTTGGTGGTATATATAAATAAAGATATTTACACTCGTACAGTACATCAAAGAATGTCAGCAATTGTAATTAGTGGAGGGCTCCAATGATATATTCATGGTTGCATTAGTGCTTAAGTGTGTAGTCAAATTCAGTGTTCTATACCCAAATGTAAACACTGTTGAAGCTTCAAATGTAATTTTTAACTTCTTCCACAGTTTGTATTGTGAGCTATTAGGTAACAATACATTTATGTTTTACCTAGTAAATAAAGGTCTAAACAAGGAGCACCCAGTGCAGACGGCTGGCTTTGCTTTACATGCCACATACAGGACCTCGCTAGTTTTGAATGTTCAATACTTTGTGGTAGTCAGGGTTTGCACCAGAGGGTTTCCTGTGAAACAGACCAAAAGGAGAGAGACCCCCAAATGATCCAAATCCTACTTGTCGTCTTTGTTCTCTCATGCCTGCCTCTTTAACTTTTGGGGTCACTGTCATTAGATCACTTTGGTCCTACATGGAAGTGATCCTTTAATTTGTTAAACATATAATTAATTCTATAACTGTATTCCTACATGTGACTTACCCTTTACTCATATAATATTGCATTGGTATTTAGGTCACTTAGGTCATATATGGGATGAACTCTTTAACTCACTAAACATATGGCTGCCATTGGGTCACTTTGGTCCTACAACATGGGACTAACCCTTTACCCATTAAATGTGTCACTGTCGGGTCCCTTTTGTCATAGAGATGTAGTAGCAAAGGATATAGTTTTCGCTGGCATGTTACAGTGGAGTATTCTGCATTATAACTGTCATTTAATCTTATAGAAACTTTGAGATATTCTGTATGATAAAACTATATGTTGTGTTATCAACGAGAGCAATGAAGTCTACTACATCTGCACTTGGGATGAACCCTTTAAAACCCATTATGTAGTCTTCCTACCAACTTTATATGGTCATGTGGGAGAGCGGGGTATATTGGCTTGGTGGTGGTGCCAAGTAAGATGCCTATTTTGGACAGAAGAAAACAGGTTTAAAATCCTGGAGTCGGCACTGCAGTAGAGATGGGCGAATTCTTTTCAGCCAGTTCCTTTGGTCCGCGGGTTTGCATGGACCAGTCTCAAAAATGGCAATTAGCTTTTTTAAAAAAAAGTATTTATTTTTTAACACCGACAATCCATCCGCAGATTAGATTCTTAAAATCCATCAATGGATTGCGGGAATCCGGAGATGAATTGTTAAAATTCCCAGGCGGATTGTATCCAATGGCGGTTTTGGATTAATCCGCATCGATTTAAACTGTAACAATCCTTTGGCGTCTTTTACGCAGCAGAACAGATATTGAATGTCAAATTTGGGAACATCCAGGAAACGGATTTGAACTAGACACTGTAGGTATTTTTTTTTTATAAACTTATTTCAAATCATGTCACAGAAACGTCTCCATTTCTAATATGAATTTTAATTTCCAAGGCCATTTATTGTGGATATATACAATGGTAAAGGAACACAAGTAACCTACTTGTTCTGTCTTCACTTAATCTCTCTACAGTTTTCGAGTGACACACACGTACCTCCTGCTTTCGAAAAATTAGTAGGTAAGATATTTCCATACATTCAAATATTATTATTCTAAAATATGTCAACTGTAGCATAACACCTACTACGTTGGCTGACTGTGCCTTGATTATGTAGCCAGTATTGAAGCCAGACTGGTGGCTCTGGAACAGAGCCAAGAAAGCTGGGAACAATACTGGATCCAGTTCAACCCCCCCCCCCAGTGCAAGTCACTATCATCCTGTACCAACAGGACACGAGTCTTTATACCTCTTCTCCTCTATGTGAGCAGATACAAATATCAACATTATTATTTTAATAGATAAAATAGCATACACATTCCCTTTATTGACAACGGAATGAACAGCACAAGCCTTTACCCTGTCAAATGAGAATAACTGGTCTTCTGATCTGCACACAGGGCTGAACAAGCAACAACCAGAGCAGAAAAGAGGACGACTGGCTGCTCATGTAACAGGTAGGTCATACAATCTTTTTATGCTTCCTACTTTACCTCCTATAGCAAGAGAGCAAATATATTTGTTAGAAGCTTCAGTCCTTGGTGGTCAGAGAGAGCCAGCACTGGTTTTATTGCCGAGCCCCAAGTGCATTCAGCAATACTTCTCATTTGGTCCATTGTAATTGGGAAGACCATTGCTCTATGTTCCCATGACCAAAAAAAGAGCGTAGGAGTTGAAAATTCCGACAGTCACAGATGTGAATATACAATATATTGGTCTTCTTTTTTCTTGTTTTACCTCTTAAAATGAAATACTGTACTTGCAATTGGTATTTTCCCTTACAGTTATTGCACTGATGTGTAACTCTGTGCCAACCTAGAGATAGATTAGACTTTTGAGTTGACTTAAATGTTTATTCCAGCTAAGAAAAAATAAATACATTACTCATTAACTTCTCAGGTAAATCGAGCACAAAACTGCCCTTGGTTTGGGAGGACCAATATGGACGTACATTCACCTCTGGCATCCAGTACAAAAACGGAGCGCTGGTGGTGAACGAGACAGGCCTACACTTCTTATATTCCTCCATCTACTTCCGGGGCCCTGCCTGCAAGAACATTAAATTGTCTCATATGGTCTACAAGAAATCCAAGGCCTACCCTGGTGATCTAAAACTTATGGAAACTGTGGAGTACCAGTACTGCCCCAGTAATGGCATGTGGGGGAGACACAGCTACCTGGGAGCAGTGTTTAACCTCAGTAGGTCTGATGCTCTTTATGTCAATGTCTCTGATGTCAACTTGGTAAGTGTAGAGGAATCAAAGACATTTTTTGGTCTTTACAAACTCTGAGGATGTCTGGATTTACCAGGGACCTTTCACTAGACAAACTTATAATAGAGAAACGCTTCGAGCTGATGGATGGTGGTGTATGAGGATGGGCCTTGAACTACAGGCCCCTACAGCGGGAGAATTATTACTGATCTCCATTGTACAAGGGCCTCTACTGCGTGACTCAAGATTCTCTACATTAAAGGAACAGTCTTTATTATTGAATCTATTGATCCTAACAAAGTCCTCTTCCTAGAGATCTGCAGCTCTTTCTATATTTTAATGAATTGGAGCAATTTTAAATACAGATGCAGGGCATGTTAATTTCCATTCAAAATGGCTGGTAAAAAGAACAGGCACTTTCTCCAAATGCATTCTATTATACAGTAGACATTGTGATTAAGATGAAGTTTGAAAATAAGCTGAATTTGGGAATGTTTATTGAGATTAAGACTCTAGCCATGAATAAGTGGCAGAACAATGTAAGCAATAATGCATCTCCAAACATATGCACTTGGGAAGAATTTCCGTTCAGACCAATATTCTATTGTTTTGCCCCAAAAAAGCCAAGGCTTTTCTCCTTTGATAATATGGACTATAATGCCTTCTATGTTTCCCCAGCACTAGGAAGCAGAACTCTTAACTCTCACTGTTTTTTTTTTTTTTTTTTGTGGGTCTCGCTGATTTGGAATCATTCTTGCTGGTCTTTCAATTCATAATTTTATAGCCTTTCATGGAGTCGCACTGATAAAAATAAGAACTTTTCCATTTGTTGGTTCAGAACTCCCAAATCTTGCCGATTTCAGTACTCGGAAGAGGGACAGTTACATCATGTACTGAATTGGGGCCAATGAAAGGGAATCCAGTGTGGAGAAATTTGGATAACCTGAGAATGAGACCCCCCCAAAAAAGCAAGAACTCGGAAAATACTATACAGCGTTCAACCTCGCAGTTGCCAGGGGGCCGTCAATGCCTGGGGGAAACTAATGGGAGTTATGGAAATAATAGGTGGGTGAAGGGCTACCAAAATATTTCTGCATAAGGCCCCAAAAGCTTGCAGTGCAAGGGAAAGTAAGCGGGTATAGAAAGATATAGGGGAGCACAAGAATAAAATGAATGCACTCTACAGAGGAGTCACAATGTGCAGTGTACAACACCTCACGGCTTTGTCCAATGGTTACTGCTTAACGTGTTGTTTTAAGCTGGTCCCTTAAAAGCTGATTCATTCATCTCCTTACCAAGCCAGTCCTGGGTTTTCTGAGACAAAAACGTACGTTTTATTTTAGGATGGAATGTATTTTACTGCTGTGTGAAATGGTTTGAGTATAGCCAGTTTTAGCATTATTACTGGAGCACTGAATGAGTCATTGCTGGTTAAATAGTTCATTTTTCGTAAAGTACCGTGGGCCATATTTACTAAGTAGTGTTAACTCATGTAACAATAGATGTCGCTGAAAGATGTCTTATGGCCCAGCTGACACCGCGTTGTAAATATGACCTTGTATGTCACTATGTAACATGATTTATTTATTTTAGGAGGTATTCTATAGCAGTCCACAATAACCAGCAAAATGATTGATTATTTTAAATCTGTCATTTAATTATAGGCCCCATTTTTAGACCTTTTGAAAAGCATTTTGAAGCTGTCATGTAAAATGATTATGGACTGTAGCTTCAGTGCTGCCTGATGGTATTATTTTGTGTACTTTGTCTCTTTTCTTCACTCAATCTGAATGAACGAAATACCCTCTCCCCCCCCCCATTTGTGGCCTTGCGAGCCATCCCCTTTCACACCTATATTTCTTCTAGCCCCCCCCCCCCGCTATCACTCATTTCCTCCTCCTCTCTTGGCCACACACACAATCCCCCTAATGCACATACAATTCGCCTTTCAAAACAACCCACACACCGATACATATACAATACCCCCTCAGATACAGACATCACTACCCCCCTCAGATACAGACATCACTACCCCCCCTCAGATACAGACATCACTATCCCCCCTCAGATACAGACACAACTACACCCCCACCCAAGATACAGAGAGCACTACACACCCCATTCAATTATCAGTACTGCACCCCCAATACAATTACCACCACCACCCCCCAAATACAATACAATTACCGCCCCCCCCCACACAAATACAATTGCCCTCCCCTCCCCACACAAATACAATTGCCCTCCCCTCCCCACACAAATACAATTATCACTTACCTCTGGTTGCCACCACTGGGCTCTGGCTCTCCCCAGCTGCTGCCGCTTCTTCCCACGCCGGATCTGCCTTTATCCTGCCGGTAGCTGGGAGCACCCGAAGTCAGGCTAAGCTTCTGGCTAGGGTTGCCAGGTGTCCAGTATTGAACCAGACTGTCCTGTATTTGGATCCTCTGTCTAGTAAAAAAAAAGAGGTAATACTGGACATGTATGTGTCCGGTATTACATCTCTGGACATAGTGACCTGACTGGCTTGGCGGCCATGGGATTTCCCTGAGCGAGGAAAAAGCAGGGCTATTGTTAGTGGTCTGGGCAGCTTCCTTCATCCTGATTGGCTGCTGCTGGGTAATGTAGCCAATCAGGAGGAGGTGTTAAGATCCTGGGGCGAGGAAACATCATGGAGCTGAGAGGTGTGTGTGTATCAAGCGCGTTGCACCATTCACCATTGTGTCCAGTATTTTGGGAGAAGCCACCTGGCAACCCTACTTCTGGCGCACATCGACGGGAGACAGGACGGTGTGGCAATAGGTTCCATTCAGAAACAGGGAATGTTGGTCTGCGGTACCAAACACAGTAACTCTGATCACGGATATAAAGATATAGATATCTATATCTCATCATCATTATCTTCAGCCCTTGTCGATCCATTGCTGGATGAAGGCCTCCCTAATGATCTTCCATGTACTGCAGTTGCAAGCCTCTCTCCTCCCACGTTGCTCAAACACATTTTCTGAATTCATCCTCCTATCTTACTTTTGGTCGTCGCCTTGGTCTCTAAATCTCTCTTGGATATACATCTCTCTCCATCTCTCCGTCTAGTATATAGTATAAATGTATGTGCACGCTGCCTTAAAGATATTTAGAAAACCTAAGGAATGTTATCAAATGTACTGTACATTTTTTCTGATAGTTCTTAAATTCCTAGATTAACCCTTTACACCTGAAAGGAGACTGTTTGCTAGAACACAGATAATAAAGGAAATTCAGCGCTCGTGCTGCAGGTGTATCATATGTTGGAAGTGTAAATCCCCTTGCAGCAAGTGTGTTCGGAGCGTCTCCCCAGTTAGCTCCTAAAGCAAGGTGACCCCCAAAAGGGGGACACCTTGAAAAGAAAAAGAAAAATGCACACAATGCGCACCGGAGATTAAAATATAGTAAATTATTTATCAATAAAACAAAAAATAACCGAGGGGATCCAACCCCACCTCAGTACATATGTGACATAGATTCAGGTTCAGTTACAATGAACAAAAACCACATGAGTAATCAAATATACCTAATAAAATTAAATCTATAACTAACATAACAAGTGGTATATAAAAAATAAAAACGAAAAAGGCAATGTTCAATAAAACGGGATAAATGAATCCTGATTAAGCTAAAAATATAGCTGAACAGCTGCCTGAGGCTGACAGGGGGAGACGGCGACATCCACTGAAGCCCAAAGCGGGTTCTGCGGCAAGCGTTAGGGGGTCCGGGCCGCGCCACCGAAAGAGATGTTATCACCGCCCGAGCTTCCTGCAAACGCCGTCTCAGCCTGTCAGAATACGCGCAGAGTGAGTTGTCGTGTGTTTCTGGGCTGAAATAAATAGTTTTTTCTTATAAAATCCGAAGTTGCCCTGGATCTTTCTGCTTTCCTCTACATTGGATGTCCCAGGCATATATCCCTGAACCAGGAGCACCGGTCTTAGCAAGTATCTTTTACTTTACTCTTATGGTGTGCAGCTTTACATGTTATTTTTAATAGGTATTGGACATAAAAAACAGTTCAAGTTGGAGGGTACATGTGTGATATCAGCGTACTGCTAGTTCAGCTCATGTTCGTTGTTTTAGCCTCTTGTCCCTGCACGCAATGTCTGTGTTGAGGATGTGGTCATTGTGACCTTCATATTTAGAGAGCATTCTGAGCACAAATAAAACATTTCCTTCCTCTGTACAAACAACATTTCCATCAGCTAATACATTGCTTTGTCATTAACGTTCCTCTACATGAATACTATTAAATATATATTCACTTGCATATGCTGAGACGAAACCAGGCCTTTATGGAAATATAGGTGATCTGGAGGTGTTCCACAAAGTTAAATACAAGGGAGGAACTACATTTGCAGGGTAATGTGTTTTAATCTAGCAAAGTATTTAAAGAGCACTCAAAAGTTGTATCAAATATACAGAGCCCAAGAGACACGTTTGGCTGCCGCCGATGCTTCACATTCCCGCTACATGTACCTCTAGTCCGATTGCGCCCTCACTAAGAAGATTACATAACTTAAATAATGTAACATTAAGTCCCTGCGTTAACTGTAAGGCCTCGGCCATGTTCCCTGCTTGCTGGCGGAAGTGCGCTGATGCGCGCTCCCGCTCAGCACTGAACTCCTACAGCCGCAATTAGAGCGGCTTTAGTAGGGGCTCACCTACGCTTCCGCAAGCACGCGGAAGCGTAGGTCTTAAGGGAATTTAAAATTCCCCCGCTTGCCGGCGCGACAGGCCGGTCACGTGTGCGGTTCGCCCAATGAGGGCGAACCAGCTCCGTGACATCACTGGCCCGCCCCCGGCCAGTGACGTCCCCGCCCCCGGCCCGTTCCCCTGACAGCGCGTGCGGTAAGCAACCGCAAGGCCAGGGAAAGCACCCGCATTCCCTGAGCCTCAGCACGCCAGCAGGGAACCTGGCCGAGGCCTAACACACTTTAGTAGAAAGGCAATGTTGTGATGACGTGTAATTTCATATAATGCGCATGTCATTATCACAAACGTCAGTAATGTTATTGTCATTAGAAGATGGCGGATGCATCTCCCACCATCTCTCCTGCAAGGTCCCGTCAACATGGGTCATCGAAGTCAAATGGAGCCATGAGGTGTCAAGTTGCCATAACAACGGGACCCTTTGTGGCGCCAAGGTGTCACGTGACATACCATTATCATGGCAATTCGACGCCATGTTGACGGAGCCCTGCAAGAGGAGATGCCACGGATGATGGTGCCGTTGCCACTCTGAGATTTCACAGGTAGACCGGTAGCCCCGAGATATGTGGCTGAAACCCGTAATCTCCGGGTCAAACCACCCGGAGTGGTGGTAACCCTGGACTGAACAGAGCTTTGTGAATCTGGGCCTTAGTGCCTTGAAGCTTGTCATCACTGAAGGATTATGAAAGGCTACAGTTTTGTATAAAAATGTAACTTAAAATTTTAATGTTCATGTACACATAAAAATGTAATGATTGTGATAACCTTACTGCTCAGCAGTTTGATGTTATACATCCTGGATTTATTATTTGGGCCCCTGTAAGTTCAAGGTTGTATTGTATTTAGGTTCTTCACTAATTCCTCTGGGTTTTGTTTTTGCTCTTTCGGATCAAGATCTATCTATCCCCATTCTTAATAACACAGTCATACACAAGCAGAGGATAGGTCTGTGCTGTTTTAGTAAAGCTGTTAACTGAACTCTGAAGTATTCCACGAGCTGCAAAATATAAATATATAACAATACAACTTCAGATCCTCAAAACCCAGTCAAAAAGCCAGGTACAGTGTCCCAGAATATAAATGCTAATGACTGAAAGATTCCTAGAACAAATAAAGCTGCAATATATGGATATTTTTCATTATTTCGACACAAATACACTTGTTCTTGAAGAACTTAAAGCTGCAGTTCAGTCAATTTCCTGCATGTGTGTTTTTTGTAATAAATCAGTTCTGTAGTAAGAAAAAATACTTTTAGCATTTTCTGTTTTTAAAAAAACAACTTTGAAAGACCAATTTTCTTGTATTGTATTTTAACAGCCATTTGCTAAGGCACTGCCCCTTCATGTCCTGTCACAAGCCCTGGCACACCCCTTTGTCAGCCCTGCCCTCCCTCTAGCACATGTCAGTGCAGGAGTGCTCATGAATATTCATGAGCTTCCACTGAGAGACTGAAGCAGAAGAAAAACAGATACCTTCACTAATGATGTCACCAAATTTTGCCGATCAATACATGGACATGACTGGCAGCTATACAGTTCTTTAGGTAATTAGAGATTGCACACATGAAACTATTGAAGTAAAAAAACAAATTAAAAAAAAAAAAACTGAACTGCAACTTTAAGGACGTTGGATCACACAGGAAGTACTGGTGGTTAACCTCCAGTCCAAGGACTGCATGTGGTTCCTTCTCTCTATGGCCTAGATCCACAAACCTCCATTAAATCACTTAGGCCTTGATACATGAAGCTACAGTAACCTAAAAAAGTGGTATTGTTGACAAAAAAAAGTACCTTATTTTTATTGTGCAATACATCAATGTTGTACCACCAAAAATAAAGCACTTTTTCAGCAGATCCGTAAACACTATTAAGGATTAATATCAACAGTAAACTACACTACCTATCCCCCTTGCCCACCTTAGAGGCTAGTAAAGCATTACAATGAAATGTTTTATTAATCGCTAAAGTAATGAAGTAGTTAACCCCTCCTGCCAACCCCATGGGAGGCCTAATCACCCACCTTGGGGCAACTACCCCATTACCCACCTCCCTACCCCCCAACAAACCCCCTACTCCCCTTCTAGTCTAATGCCCAATATCCCTATTAGTCAAATGTGCCTAATGATGGTTTTAAGCATTAACCATGTATAAAATGAAACAGAACATTAAAAATACATTTAAACCATAAAACCATTGATTGCCACTGTGGCTACCAAAGACCTCTCGATGGGGTCCTAGATAGCCACATCGGCAATCAATGTTGAGCTAGAATATTGTTTTCTATAAATGTACAATATTAAAATACATGATTTGCTCCCCCCCTTACCTTAGTGCCTAGTAATGCATTGCTGAGCCATGCTTTCCTGACCGCTACGGTAATGAAGGGGTTAACCAACCCCTCCCACCCCATCCGGGAAGTCTAACCACCCACCCCAAGACAACTACCCCCATTACCCAGCACTCCTACTCCCAAATAGTCACATGTGGTAATAGGACTTTTAACCATTGCAAAGCATAAAAAAATACATTAAATAAAAGATACATTATAATAAAGACTAAGCCATTAAATCAATTGTCACTGTGGATACCTAGGCACTCAATGGGGACCTACAGTATATAGCCACATTGGTAATCAATGTACACCCTAAATAAATAAAAGTATTAGTTACTAATGCCAGGATGAGCAGTCATGGGCTCCCGCAGATTAATTCAAGAAAGGGTTGATGCCCAACATAAAAATAAAACAAAAATAACTCCAACCCGATTGCCAATAACCCCCTCCCCCACCCACAAAAACCATGCAAATAATCCCATCCCTGATGGTACAAAAATAAAAAAAAGTGACAATCAGGTCAAATAGATCCAAGCCCGATGGCCATCTTTCAATCCGAATCCATCCTTGGTGAAGGATGATGGATCCTCAACTGGACCCGAAGCAATGTGTCCTCCGTTGATTGAAGAGCAGTCTCCGGTGAGTAGTTAATTCTTCTTGTGTTGATTTCTTCTTTCTTGTTTCTTCCAGATGTTGACTCGTCATCTTCTCTCTGGCAAATGAGACGTGCCAGGCCTTACTGTATTTAATCATATGGTACATACCAACCAATCATGTACCACATTTGGCTAATAGGGATATTGGGCATTAGTCTGAGGGGTGGGTGAAGGGGGTAGTTTTGCCACAGGGATGGTGGTCAGGCCTTCGCAAGGAGGTGGGTGGTGGCAGGAGGGGTTAACCCCTTGGCTACCTTTATGGTTAGTAAAGCATTGCATGGCAATGCTTTACCAGCCACTAAGGTGGCTAACAGTTATGTAATGGTTTTTTTTTTTTTTTTTTTTTTAATATATAGAATTAACCCCTTTGGTATACCTTGGTAACCACATTCATCAAACGAGTAATGGTATTTCCATCAGAGGCTTCTGTAATAATAGATATTATATATATTAACGTCACATTAATTTCCACATTGCGACTTTGTGCCAAATATCGCTCCCGATAAATTATTTCTACAATGGTGATTAAACTTTAAATTGCGGTATTAGCGCTCTGTATTTTAAATAAAGTTTGTAACGGGGTCCTGGTGTCGTGTTACCCTAACTTAGTCACCTTACGACTTGTGGTTCTTTTGTGCTATATTGGCCAGTGAAGCGGACAACCCACTCAATGTTCTGCCCACATCAGACATGCTGGTAATAATCTTAAAATATATTGACTCCTCCACTTTCATACAGTGGACTCTCACACGCACTGTTACTTTCTTTATCTGTTTCTCTTGCTGTGTTTAAAGCAGCATTGAGGCTACACAAAACCCTATAAACAAACATGACAAAATGAAGAAAGAATAAGACATTAAGATTTGTGGATCCTGCTGGAGGATGCATATACAGATATAGATAGATAGATATCTCGATAGCGCGATAGTTATATAGAGCTATATAACAAAAGTAGAGTGCAAACTCCATAGCGTGATTCTGTGTAAAACAATTGAATTCAGACTCAAATTAAAATCCAACTACTCACAAATGTAGCTGGTAAATGCATAATACAGGACAATTCAGGGGTTATCTGTTCAGGAGTTGACGGAGACCAGCATCTGGAACAGCACTCCTGGTTAGACCGATAACATATTTCCTCTTCTGGATACGGATCAGGAGGTCTAGGTGCATACGGTATCTCTGTTTCACAGGTCGGGTTCCTCACCTCCTTAATTCCATAATGTGTAACAGCGTGATGGCACCATAGAAATGTCCAGCAAAGGCAAAACCCTAAGCGTTTCGTTGCTAAGATTGCGACTTCATCAGGGTAGGGTTCATAAGAGGGCTGAAGGCCCTTATATAGTCCCAGACCATTAAACACAACTAGTTTTGTGGAAAGATTTAAACCCTTCATACAGTAGGTCATCAGGAACATAATTATAGGGACTTCGAGCTATTAGACACTTTTTGGAAGGTGATTGAGTTGCTCCCGGTAGAACAAATTTTGCTTTCTATGATCAGTTTCATCCTCAAACATAATTATTTTTCATTCAATGATGTGTTTCACCACCAAACCTGTGGTACAGCCATGGGTACCAGGTTTGCCACCACCTATGCCAACCTTTTTTTTTTTAAATGATATTCTCGGAGGTTGAGCATATTTGGAACAACTTGCAGCTGGGGTGGGCCTGGTATTCTAAGGTCGGTATATCGATGATATACTTATCATTTGAGAGGGCTGAGGAAGAGCTGAATTTGGCCATAGCAGAATTTAACACCAATGATTTGGGACTAAAAGTTACATCTTCCACTGATCCTTGTGATATTATTTTTAGATCTTGCCCTTTCGGTGGATGAAAATCTCATTCAGAAGTTCACTTTAAGGATGTTGCTGTCAACAGTTACATCCATGCTGACAGCAGCCACCACAGTAAGTGGCCCAGGAACATTCCCTCGAGCCAGGTTAATAGGCTCAGGAGAAATTGTTCTGATTCTAGATTTGTTATTCAGTCGCAACGATTAATGGACAATTTTGCCCAGAAAGGATATGACAAAAATCTTATTGATTCATATAGCAAAGTGAGGGCTATAGCCAGATCCACATTGTTGAAGAAATCTAAAAATAAATGCACGGAGAAAAAATATTTAAATAACAATATGGGAATGAATAAATTGGGATGATGTTTTTGCAGGAAAAAACAGGAAAGCACACTTATCAGTGTATGCCCTTGGGTAATATTTATAAAATAAATAAGTCTGAACCGATGTGGCTCAATAAACAGGCAGGGAAGAAATGGAAAGGAAAAGGCAGGCGTTTAGGTTCTTCGGGGCTTATTCTATAAACTCAGAATGCACCGATCTGTGCGGTCTGCCCCATTCACTTCAACTCCATGCAGACCAGGCAAATCTATTCTTTCAAAAGCTTATAGAATAAGCCCCTTAAAGTCAGAAGGGACGGAGGCATCATATCAGAATTATAAGGAATGTAACAAAAGTTACAAAAGGGCAATCGCGATTAGCAAAAATTTTAAATGCAAAAAAGATTGCAATAGCAAGTAAGATCAATCCTTAAACATTTTTTAAGTACTTTAATAACAAAGATAAGAAAATATAATCTAGGACCCTTTCAGTGTGAGATGGGCAGGCAAATTATTGAAGATAAAGAAAAGGCAGAGGTATTAATTACATTATTTCCCTCTATATTTACCAGGGAGGAGTCAATTGCAAACATATTGCAACAGGAGGAAGCTACAACCTCTATATTAGTGAACAATGTGTTTACTGAGGAAGAAGTTCATAGGTGGCTTGATAAAATTAAAGTAAATAAAGCACCTAGCCCCGATGGCATACATCCAAGAGTTCTTAAGGAGCTAAATTCAGTAATAGCCAAAACTTTGCATTTAATATTCAAGGACTCCATTTCCACAGGCTCAGTACCACAAGATTGGCATAAAGCAGACATGGTGCCTATATTTAAAATGGAGCTAGATCACAACCAGGGAATTACAGACCTGTAAGCCTGATATCTATAGTGGGGTAGCTCCTTGAAGACTTGGTACAGGATAATATTCAGGAATATGTTACCTAATGGATAACAAAATAATTTGTAATAGTCAGCATAGATTTATGAAGGATAGTTCATGCCGAACTAACCTTATTAGTTTGTTTGAGGCGGTAAGTAGGAATTTCGACCAGGGTAATGCAGTTGATGTGATCTGCTTAGATTTTGCAAAGGTTTTTGATACAGTCCCACACGAGGTTAGTGTACAAAATAAAGAAAATTGGTCTCGATAAACATTTGCACCTGGATTGAAAACTGGTTGAAGATAGACAGAGACAAAGAGTTGTCATAAATGGAACCATTTCAGGTTGGGCTAAAGTTGTAAGTGGAGTACCTCAAGGTTTGGTACTGGGAGTCGGGACTAGAAATGGCCGAATGTAGATATGCTGGTTCCTTTGGTCCGCGGATTTCATTGGATAAATCTCAAAAATAGTGATTCGCCTTTTTTTTTTTTTTTAACACCGACAATCCATATGCGGATTCCGCAATCCTTTGACAGATTTTAAGAATCCAATCTGTGGATTCAGCAATCCGCACACGGATTGTTGAATCTGCAGATTGGATTCTTAAAAAAACATTAGCGGATTGCAGAATCCGCAGATTGATTGTTAAAATCCACCAGAGGTTTGTATGCAATGGCGATTTTTGATCCACACGGATTGAAACTGCAACAATCCGTCAGCGGAATTTACACCATGGAACGGATTTTGAATGGCAAATTCGGAAAAATCCAGGAAACTGATTTGGACTGGTTTGCCCATCTGCAGTCGGGACCAATGCTTTTTAACTTGTTTATTAATGATCTTGAAGTTGGCATAGAAAACCAAGTCTCCATCTTTGCTGAGGACACTAAATGGTAGAAGCAAATAAAGTTCAAGGGAACTAGTCCCAAAATCAGGGCTCAGTCACAACCATGACATGTATAAATATGTAATCCATTGATAGAAATCACACATGATGGAACTGAGCTATAATCAAAGCTACGTGAGACTTAATGAACACCTGTATGTCTTTAACTCCTGTCAATATGTAAATAAAGCAGTACATAAGTATCTCCGAGGTGGTGACAGACCTATATATATACCATAATGGTCATGACTACCCTCTCATTGAAACAACCTGCATAAATAACATGACACATTGGAGTAAACAGGTAAGTACTCACTAATGTAGCAGCTCATCCTTGGGTGGTGCGTGCATCACACCAGCATAGCAGGTAAGGTTGATGTCCCATAGGGTCCAAAAAACGGAGCACAGCAGTGTCAGAGATGGGGTCCACAAACCAGCAAAAACGATAAAAATATTTATTGGGTAACAAGTGAGGGGTCCAGGGCTACTCTGATGCGTTTCGGGAACAAGTCTCTTTGACACGTGTTACCCAATAAATATTTTTATCATTTTTGCTGATTTGTGGCCCCCATCTCTGACACTGCTGTGCTCCGTTTTTTGGACCCTATGGGACATCAACCTTACCTAAATGGTAGAAGGAAGTAAAATCAGAGCAGGGTGTAATTTCTCTCCAGAACTACAGTGTACTTGGATAGACTTCAAATATGGGCAGGTAAATTCCAGATGAGGTTTAATACACAAAAAGTAAGGTTATGCATTTGGGAAACAAAAATAAACAGGCGATTGACATTAAATGAGGCACAATTAGGTTAATCCTTGATGGATAAAGATTTAGGAGTGCTTGTAGGCAGCAGGTTTAGCAATAGTGGTAAATATCAGGCAGTAGCTGCCAATTCAAATTAGAACGTATATTGCATTGAACAGGGCATGGATGGAAGGAAAGCATTATTATGCCACTGTATAAAGCATTAGTAAGACTACCCCTTGAATATGGAGTACAATTTTGGGCACCACCGTAAAAAAAACCATTATAGAACTAGAATAAATTTCAGAGACGAGCCACCAGATTAATAAACGGGATGGGTAATCTGATTTATGAGGAGAGGCTAGCTAAATTAGATTTGTTTACATTAGAAAAGAGGCATCTAAGAGGGGATATGATAACTATATACAAATATATGTGGGACAGCACGAGGAGCTTTCAAAAGCTCCTATTCATCCCAAGGGTAGTAAAAAGGACTCGGGGCCATCCCTAAAGGTTGGAGGAAAGGAGATTTCCCCAGCAACAAAGAAATGGGTTCTTTACAGTAAGGGCAGTTACAATGTGGAACTCATTACCCATGGAGACAGTGATGGCAGATACAGATATCTTTAATAAAAAAAAAAAAGTTGGACATCTTCTTAGAAAGGAAAGTTATACATGGATATACCAAATAAGTAAACATGGGAAGGATGTTGATCCAGGGAGTAATCCGATTGCCAATATTTGGAGTCGGGAAGGAATTTGTTTTTCGCCTTATGAGATATCATTGGATGATATGTCACTGGGGTTTTTTGGTTGCCTTACTCTGGATCAAAATACTGTAAGTACGGACATAGGATAAGTATCTGTCATCTAAATTAAGCATAGTAGAAAAACGGGGAAGATCCCCACGTGGAAGCTGCAAATATGGCAAGTGCTGTAAACTCAAAAAATCACATAAACCGGCATAAAAAATAAAGCATAGAGTGTCCCGTAATGAATCCGATGTTATGTGTGGGTCTGTGTAACACCCACCTCACCTGTGAGATATCAGGATAATCTCTGACATAGCCGATGGTGCCAACCCCCCGTATGAGATGGAATAAGACCCTCCTCGCTCGGGACTGCGGTTATAGCTCCCCGATGTAACAGGACTGGCTGTTGGTAGTAGAGACCTGCAAGCAGAGTCTCCCGCCGCCTTACCGGGTGCCCGATGGTAATACCGCGATGTAACATCCGACGGAGTCTGGGGGGTGGTGGTCACTGCAGGAGGAACGGTGAGCGATCCAGGGTTGTACCCGTTCGTCCCCGTCAGCTGTAGTCCGTCCCGGAACAGGTGAGGAGTAGGGGTGTGGACCGCACACTGGTTCAAAAACCGGATCCACTCTGCAGCTCCTAGAGGAAATCCTCTGATGACGACAGCTGATCTGCAAAGATTGGTACCGGAGCGTGCTGCAACACCACTGGAACAAAAATAGAAAAGAAGAAAAAGCGGAGCACTGCCAAAAAAATGAAGAAAAGGGCTGGGGCAAAAAATAAAGATTATTTATTGGGCATAATGGCCAAAAAAACAAACACACAAAGAGTCTTTGATAAAGCGCCTCCACGGCGGGAAACGCGTCAGAGTTTTAACCATGTGTGTTTGTCTTTTTGGCCATTATGCCCAATAAATAATCTTTATTTTTTGCCCCAGCCCTTTTCTTTATTTTTTTGGCAGTGCTCCGCTTTTTCTTCTATTAAATTAAGCATAGGTTGAACTTGAGGTTGAAAAAAGACACCATCACAATTTACAATGTATGTAACTATTTACCCCATCAGTGCTTTGAAGTCCAGCGCACTACAACTGTTTAATAATTCTCTGGTGCAGAACGGTTATAAAAGTGTCTGACACGAATAGCTAATTCCGCAAAGCAAAACCAAACCATACAAACTAGGTCAGGTAAGTGGTAACGTCACACGCTAGAAGTTACACGAGATTGCGAGTAAGTGATTGGGAGGAAGCTCCACCATGTCATGAAGCAGCCTTAAGAGATCACCGAGAGGGTCATGTTTGTGGAAAGCAGGCTGAATGACTGACCACGATACTACATACTCAGATGATGTCAATTATGCAGGAATCTACATTAGCAGTCAGCGGTTGCAAATCTTACCGTGCTGTGGTCTGGGTTCCCAGAATATTATCATTTATTTGTGAAGCGCCGACATATTTCGCAGCGCGGTACAATGGGGTACAGAGTTATCTATATTATACAAACATAAACAGTTACATACAGATGAAGACAGACATATACAAAGAGGTCATGAGGGCCCTGCTCGGGAGAGTTTACTGTCTAGAGGGAATGAGGGAAAATGTTGAAACAAAAGGGTAAGGTGGCTGCTTCTTGTAGGATAAGGTGTGGCTCAGGTTAGAATATGGTCCCATCTGACGGCTGAAGCTATTAAGGTTTTGAGAGGGGATGTTACATGGAGTCGAGATTTGTATAGCCACATAGCTGGTCCCAATGGGGTTGGAGGGGAGGGGAAATGGATATAAGAGGTATGGCTTCCTTGAAAAGGTGAGTTTCAGGGAGTTTTTAAACATCTGAAAGCTGGGGGAAAGTCTCATAGAGCGTGGTAGGGAATTCCAAAGAGAGGGGGCAGCACGGGAGAAGTTTCGCGGGCGGGAGTGGGTGGAGGTAATAAGGTGGGAGGAAATGTGGACATTGTGGGCAGAACATAGGGGGCGTGTAGGTATGTATGAATGAGGCTGAGATGTAGGAGGGGGGGGTGTGTGCAGTGTTGTTGAGACATTTGTAAATTATTACTAAAAATTGACATTTAAATCTACAGGCTATGGGAAGCTAGTGTTGGGATATGCGTAGCAGAGCAGTAGAAGTGGAGCGGTTTGTGAGGTAGATGAGTCTAGCAGCAGCATTTTGGATGGATTGTAGTTGAGAAAGGCGAATGAAGGAAAACCTTAATTTCCTCGCCTAGGCTTCAGAACCGAAAGGAACCTATCCTCTGCCAAAGGATCTGAAGGCCTTGTGACTGGATACACCATCTGCACCATTTTGCAGCAGACTTCCCCGGAGAAGCTTTCACGCCCTGCCACTGTTATCTTTGATCTTTGATGAACTTTCAGGCCTGGTAGACGAACGAAATGAAACGTAACGCAAGCCAGGTTTCAAATCCTTTAGCAACTATATTACACTATTTTGTTTCTTGCTTAGAACCAGTTTATTGTATTCTAACTAGAACAGCATGAGACTGTTCATACAAAAAGTATCTTTGCAATATCCTGGGTAGGAAGAAAGGAAATGCAATTTAGCAGAAACTGAGTTCATTTATGAATTATATTTCAGCAAAAGGCTGACTACAGAATCTTAACTAGTTATGACCAGACAAAATGGAAGCTTAACATGAGTGCAGATTCTGGCCTGACATATTGGTCCTAACAATTCCCTCCTTTTTGTTCTCTAAAAGAACAAATACCCTTACTAGATACTCTTCTCTATGACTATGGCCTTATGGGGACCAATAGTATCATAGACTCTGTTCATGGCCACATATGAATTATTAGTTGCATACATGGCGTGAGATGAAACTGAAGGTTTCCTTGAGACAAATGAAAGCATTGCACACTTAGCACAGTGAAAAATAACAAAAATTGCTGCGATTATACTAATCACTACAATAAAACCATAGAGAATTTTCATACCCAATTCTCCGATCCAACTAGTGAGTCCTGACATCCAATTTAAATTAAGGCCTGAGGATTCTTTACGCATCCTAGCCTGAATTTCCAGTAGCTTATCCATATCTTTATGAATAGCGCCAGACTCATCCTCAATATAGGCACAGCACTTCTGTCCTACAAGTTTACAAACACCTCCTTGTGAGGCTAGCAGATAATCAAGAGCCATTCTATTCTGTAATAATACTGTTCGGATCTGCTCTTGTTCATTAGTCAAACGGATAATAGCATCACTTGTCTGATTAAGAGCATCATCAATATTTACCATAAGACCACTTAATTTAGAATAGAGATCCAGAACACCTAAACTAGGTATAAAAACCCCAGCTGCAATGCGGGTTGGACTAATGGTCCTGGTCAGATCTTTTCGATTTCTCAGCCTCCCTTGGGGTAACGTGTCAGATACATAGAAAGTGGGAAGGATGAAACCCAGATAACAAAGGGCAGTGTGATTGCAGGGTACAATCTTAGTGGCCCACATGCCACACAACCAATAGATATATATATATATATATATATCTTTAAATATTTCTATAGATTAGAAAATGGCTTACATCTCAATATGTCACATAATTTAAGGGTCAGCTATTTGTGAGAATTGGTGGGGGCTAATTTCTGCTAAGAGCGACTGCACAAACATTCTTCTTGCATGCATCTTTCATACTGCATTTACTCAGAATGGCAAAACGGACCAAGATGGCTGCTATGGTCAAAATGGATGACTTGTGATCCTTTCCTTGTGGTTGACTCACGGCCCTTGGTGACCTCGCACCTTCCTCATATCCAGTCTTCGCAGTCCTCCCATATCCTTAAGAGACAGTCTATTTAAGGAACAGAACAGTTAACCATTTCATAGTCCTGATGGACCAAGAAGTCCAAGTTGTGCATAACTTCATTCCTTTCTTTTCCGGCCATTATATCAGCCCAGTTGATTTCTTCTTCGGTCTCTTCTTCTGGGGGACTGGCGACATCATCACCGCAGAGAGGCATAGCATCGGTGGGGGTTGCAACGCACTTCTGGATCAGTGTTTTGCTGTACTTAATACATAGAGAGCAATGAGTAGGACAAACACACACATACAAAAACATTCGCTAGCTTCGCTCAAAGCAAATCAATCCAACCACCAAGTCCCCATGGTCCCTAAATCCTGGATAAATACACAACATTGCGCTTTAACTAGGGCGCATACATGCCCCTCCTTTTGAGGCTAAAATATAGTCTAGAGCTATTCTATTCTGCAGAGCCATTAATTTAAACTAAACCTATTCTTGGTTAAGTGAGTAAATGTCTGTGGTTGTATGATTGAGGATATCCCTGTAAACCTGTCATACAGTAACCCAACTCCTACATTTGGGAATAAATTCCCTGAAATTTATTCTTCCCATAGACTACTTTTTAGCACTTGTGTATTGGGTGTCTCTCTTTTGTTTCTAACTCTACCTGTGAGCAATTAACATAACCGTGTGTTTGACTGATAAAGCATTCTCCCACAGGGATATCATTCTTCAGGGAGATTCTATTAACCTATAAATCCAAACAAAATAAACAGAGTTAAACAAATAATACCTTATAATATTTTGTCATCCTTATGGGACGCCACTTACACAAACATAATAGAGCATACATTTGTAACTGAAAAATAATAAAAACCTGTAAAAATAAAAATTTAAAGTTCGTGTGTTGAGGCCTGGACATTTTTGCCTATAACCTTTCTCCCTTGATGATTAGTGGTCAGAGAGTATTGTGTCCATCAAAACACTTATTTGCAGGTGCTATGTCTTTGTCTTTGTTAGCTGTTTGTGCCCAGGCTGGCACTATTTTGACGTGCGTGATGTGTATCCATGATGATAAGAAATTTTTACTGCAATGCTGGTGATGAGTAGTATTTAAATGGCCTTTTCATCTGGGATGAAGAGCGTGCTTGCGTAGAAAATGCTTGACCATTAACCCGTCTCGCGTAGGTGCACTTTCAGCTTTAACCTGTGCCTAGAGAGACTCAAAAATATATATTAGTTGCATGCAATACTTATTAATTGTTTTATTACCAATAACATGGTCCTTAATTCATTACTTTGAACTACTGATGGTCATAACTCATCCCATAAGTGTCTTATAGGGAGAGAATTTATACCTAGAAATAAATTCTTGTATTAATATGAGTACTACTATTATTAACATCCACATATTAAACAGAGATATTCCCTATTAACGCTCCTCAAATTTTAAACTAAGCAACCAATATGGACTTGACTTTGCTACAATCCAAGTTCCTAAAACTTGGTACCTCAGCCTGTGCCAAACCAATTGCTTCCATAATCAACTCTATCCTGTCTGCAGGCCATATTCCTAAGACCTGGAAAACTGCCAGAGTTGTCCCAATCTTCAAAAATGGGGACAAAAACACTGTCTCAAACTACAAATCAATCTCTCTTCTCCCAATACACACTTACTCTCATTCATACCTAGCTGCCATCTGCCATTTTCTCTGATGCAAATGGTGTCAACCTTTTAGTCATTTAATACTAACCAACCTTAAAACTCTCCCCACAAATCAAGCATACCAACAGCCTGCACTCATGGCTATTGTCCCACACCCACACCCACAGTCACTCCTGGCTTTCACCTCAAACATTCCACTGTAACTATTCTGCTAAAAAAAAAAAGTGAAATGCCCTGTATATAATATATACCCTGCTCACCCATGCAGCTGCACTCCCCTGTCCTTTAACACTATGTCCAGGACATACCCAAAAAACGAATAAATGGTTACAAAATTATAAATTTGGCAGATATGATATATCCCTCAACATAGGGATGGCTTGCTACCTGCTTTGCTGTGACATCTGCAAAGGTATTATTATTTTTTTACCAGGGGCCTGTCAGCCCTATTAGTATGGCAGCAACTTTTATTACTACAAGAGCCCTTTGGAGTTAACATTGCTATAATAAATTCTGAACCTGCTGTGCATTGTGTATTATTTACAACATATCAAGTTCTGGATCCTCTATAGGGATTTCAGAGAGTCCTATGTATTTCCCCTCTTTTGTTCATATATTATCTATATATGTGAACAAAAATACAAAAAATAGTTATGAAAACAGGTTGCTTGATATATAGCAAAATTAAACTGGTAAATAGATTTGTATGTGTAGTGACTATAAAAATATTTACTGCTTGTGTTAAAAGAAAAAGCCTGCAGTAGGTCTTTTAACAACTGTGGCATTTACAATATAAGAAAAATCCTGTAAATATAAGAAAAATCCTGAAATCCTGAGCAAAAGATTTCCTTTTAAAATAGACAAATAATTTTGAACTCTTTGCAAAGTGCTGAGCACACGGCCAGCATTAACTTTAAAAGACACTCTGACTTTAAAAAGAAAAAAATAATAATTTTGAAAGCGCTTTTTTTTTTTTTTCTGGGAAAACAGCCAGAAACCTCAAAGTACAAATAGCAGATAACGGGGTTTGCTGTCTAATTCATATTAACTGCTGGATTAATCTTCGCGCAGGGGATTCTAACATTAGTTTAATGTTATGAAGCTTTCCACGCTGTCCTAAAACTGCATTTTGTATGGCCTTTCAAAAATTAAGTAACGGGAATATTTCAAATCTACTATATATTTGTGAAATCACTGTATGTCTGCGTCCCAAGGGTCAATCGCATTGGACCTTGGGCCTGTCACTCCTGCTCAGGCCATGCCCGCCCCCGCACACCTCTCATTGGCCTACGTCCAACACCAATGCCACACTGTCCCACCCCTCACTGACTCTCATTGGCCTGCGTCCAATGCCCGCCCCCGCACAGCTCTCATTGGCCTGCGTCCCACCCCTCACTGACTCTCATTGGCCTGCGTCCAATGCCTGCCCCCGCACACCTCTCATTGGCCTGCGTCCCACCCCTCACTGACTCTCATTGGCCTGCGTCCAATGCCCGCCCCCGCACACCTCTCATTGGCCTGCGTCCAACACCAATGCCCTAATACTTCCACACTGTCCCACCCCTCACGCTTTGCTTTTGCAACACCTAATCCTCTAATCCTCAACCTGCTCTGGGGCCACGCTTCACAGCTATCAAAACCTTCACGTCTGCTACCACAGACTGCCGAATCAGGTACAGCAGTGTTTCCCAAACGGTGCGCCGCGGCTTGGCTAGAGGGGCGCCGCGATCAGGGCCGCCAGCAGCGGGAAACAAGGGCTGCTAGCTCATTTAAAAAAAAAAAAAAAAAAACCTCTGAGGGGAAGCAGAGGAGCGGTCACGTGACTGCTCCCATCCAATGGGGCTGCAGCCTGCCCGGCATTGCAACTGCAGAGCCACCAGACAGCACCAAGGTGTGTGTGTGTGTGTGTGTGTGTGTGTGTGTGTGTGTGTGTGTGTGTGTGTGTGTGTGTGTGTGTGTGTGTGTGTGTGTGTGTGTGTGTGTGTGTGTGTGTGTGTGTGTAAAACGGGCTGCAGGGTGTGTGTGTGTGTGTGAAAAACGGGCTGCAGGGTGTGTGTGTGTGTGTGTGTGTGTGAAAAACGGGCTGCAGGGTGTGTGTGTGTTGTGTGTGTGTGTGTGTGTGTGTGTGTGTGTGAAAAACGGGCTGCAGGGTGTGTGTGTGTGTGTGTGTGTGTGTGTGTGTGTGTGTGTGTGTGTGTGAGAAAAACGGGCTGCAGGGTGTGTGTGAAAAACGGGCTGCAGGGTGTGTGTGTGTTGTGTGTGTGTGTGAAAAACGGGCTGCAGGGGGTGTGTGTGTGTGTGTGTGTGTGTGTGAAAAACGGGCTGCAGGGTGTGTGTGTGTGTGTGTGTATATATGTGTGGTGTGTGTGTATATATGTGTGGTGTGTGTGTGTGTATATATGTATATATGTGTGTGTATGTGTGGTGTGTATATATATATATATATATATATATATATATATATATAATGTGTGGTGTGTATATATGTATGTGTGGTGTGTATATCTACTATATATTTCTGAAATGTCTGCATGCCCTGTGTCCCTAGGGCCAATCGCATTGCACCTTTGGCCTGTCACTCCACCTCAACACTGTCCCACCCCTCACCACACTGTCCCACCCCTCACTGACTCTCATTGGCCTTCGGCCAACACCACTGCCACACTGTCCCACCCCTCACCCCACTGTCCCACCCCTCACTGACTCTCATTGGCCTTTGGCCAACACCACTGCCACATTGTCCCACCCCTCAGTGACCTTTGGGAATGCTTCTAAGCACCTAACACTCACCGCACTGCCTCTTACAAACACCCCCCTCCACCACCACCCCCCCAACCTCATGCACCCCCCTCCACCACCACCCCCCTCAACCTCATGCACCCCCCTCCACCATCACCCCCCCCCCAACCTCATGCACACTACAAACGCACGCCACAGCTCTCCCGCTACTGCAGCCCATCACCAACCCCCCTCACCCAAACATACAACGCACGATGCTCCATCACCCCCCCCCTCACACCAACAGCAAACGCACGCTGCTGAACATACAACGCAAGATGCTCCATCACACCCCCCCCCCCTCACCCGAACATCCCCGGAGCACACCCAAAACTACCCCACCCCCCTCACCCATACATCCACCGCACGATGCTCCTCCGGAACCCCTCCCCCCCCCCCACCATCCACCGCACGATGCTGCTCCGGAGCCCCTCACCCCCCCCCCCCTCACCCGAACATCCCCGGAGCACACCCAAAACTACCCCACCCCCCTCACCCATACATCCACCGCACGATGCTCCTCCGGAACCCCTCCCCCCCCCCCCCCCCACCATCCACCGCACGATGCTGCTCCGGAGCCCCTCACCCCCCCCCCCCCACTCACCCGAACATCCACCGCACGATGCTGCTCCGGAGCCCCTCACCCCCCTCCTCACCCTCTGTCCGCCCCCCCCCTTTCCTGGCCGCTGGCCCGCAACAACGGAACTACCCCCTATCACCACTCCGCGGGACCTCAACATCACCCGCTCTCCCAGAGCACCCTCTCCCCCGGTGCTCCCCCCCTCCCCCCCCCCAGAGCACCCTCTCTCCCGGTGCTCACCCGCTCCCCCCCTCCCTCCCCCCCAGAGCACCCTCCCTCCCCCCCCCCCCAGAGCACCCTCTCTCCCGGTGCTCACCCGCTCCCCCGGTGCTCCCCCCTTCCCTCCCCCCCAGAGCACCCTCCCTCCCCCCCCCCCCCCCCCCCCCCCAGAGCACCCTCTCTCCCGGTGCTCACCCGCTCTCCCGGTGCTCCCCCCCCCCAGAGCACGCTGTCGCCGCTCTCACCTTCAGGCCTAGAGGCCGCGCCCCCAGCTCCCCATCCCCGCGCGCGCTGCTCCGGCTCTCAGGCCTAGCTGTCTCTGTCGGGAGCTGCACGGGCCGCAGCCCACACACCCCCTCACCTGAGCGTCTCAGCTCCGCATCGCCGGGGGGAACCGCCGAGGAACCCGAGGAGGAGCGCGGCCCGGTGCGAGGTAAGTAACCGCACGGGAAGAGATCTTTCACCCCCGGCCCTTCACCCCACCCGGCGCTTCACCCCACCCGGCCTGGCGCTTCACCCGGCCCGGCGCTTAACCCCCCCCCCGCCCTGGCCCTTCAGCCCCCCCCCCGCCCTGGCCCTTCACCCGCCCTGGCCCTTCACCCGGCCCTGCCCTTCACCCCCCCCCTGCCCTTCACCCCCCCCCCTGCCCTTCACCCCCCCCGGCCCTGCCCTTCACCCCCCCCCCCCGGCCCTGCCCTTCACCCCCCCCCCCCCGGCCCTGCCCTTCACCCCCCCCCCCGGCCCTGTCCTTCACCCCTGGCCCTGCCCCCCCCCCCCCGGCCCTGCCCTTCACCCCCCCCCCGGCCCTGCCCTTCACCCCCCCCCCCCCCGGCCCTGCCCTTCACCCCCCCCCTGCCCATCACCCCCCCCGGCCCTTTACCCTCCCCCCCCGGCCCTGCCCTTTACCCTCCCCCCCCGGCCCTGTCCTTCACCCCCCCCCCCTGCCCTTCACCCCCCCCTGCCCTTCACCCCCCCCCGGACCTGCCCTTCACCCCCCCCCCCGGCCCTACCCTTCACCCCCCCCCCGGCCCTGCCCTTCACCCCCCCCGGCCCTGCCCTTCACCCCCCCCCTGGCCCTGCCCTTCACCCCCCCCCGGCCCTGCCCTTCACCCACCCCCCCCCGGCCCTGCCCTTCACCCCCCCCCGTCCCTGCCCTTCACCCCCCCCCCCCTCCCCGGCCCTGCCCTTCACCCCCCCCCCCCCCGGCCCTGCCCTTCACCCCCCCCCGGCCCTGCCCTTCACCCCCCCCCCGGCCCTGCCCTTCACCCCCCCCCCGGCCCTGCCCTTCACCCCCCCCCGGCCCTGCCCTTCACCCCCCCCGGCCCTGCCCTTCACCCCCCCCCGGCCCTGCCCTTCACCCCCCCCCCCCCCGTCCCTGCCCTTCACCACCCCCCCCGGCCCTGCCCTTCAACCCCCCTCCCCCCCCCGTCCCTGCCCTTCACCCCCCCCCCCCGGCCCTGCCCTTCACCCCCCCCCCCCCCGGCCCTGCCCTTCACCCCCCCCCGTCCCTGTCCTTCACCCCCCCCCCGGCTCTGCCCTTCAACCCCCCTCCCCCCCCGTCCCTGCCCTTCACCCCCCCCCCCGGCCCTGCCCTTCACCCCCCCCCCCTCCGGCCCTGCCCTTCACCCCCCCCCCAAGCCCTGCCCTCCCCCCCCCCCTGGCCCTGCCCTTCACCCTCCCCCCCCCCCGGCCCTGCCCTTCACCCCCCCCCCCGGCCCTGCCCTTCGCCCCCGGCCCTGCCCTTCTCCCCCCCCCCGGCCCTGCCCTTCACCCCCCCCGTCCCTGCCCTTCACCCCTGCCCTTCGCTCCCGCCCTTCGCCCCCACCCTCCCTGCCCTTCGCTCCCACCCTCCCTGCCCTTCACTCCCTGCCCTTCGCCCCCACCCTCCCTGCCCTTCGCCCCCACTCTCCCTGCCCTTCGCCCCCACCCTCCCTGCCCTTCGCCCCCACGCTCCCTGCCCTTCGCCCCCACCCTCCCTGCCCTTCACCCCCACCCTCCCTGCCCTACACACGTACACGTACACGTACACACACGTATACACACGTACACACACACGTATATACACACACACGTAGGCACATGTATACACACACATGTAGACACACACGCGTAGGCACACGTAGACACGTAGACACGCAGGCACACGTAGACACGCAGGCACACGTAGACACGCAGGCACACGTAGACACGCAGGCACACGTAGACACGCAGGCACACGTAGACACGCAGGCACGCAGACACGTACACACACGTATACGTAGACACACGCACGTGTACACACACACACACGTGTACACACACACACACGTGTACACACACACACGTGTACACACACACACACACACACGTGTACACACACACACACACGTGTACACACACACACACGTGTACACACACACACACACACACGTGTACACACACACACACACACACGTGTACACACACGTGTACACACACACACACGTGTATACACACACACACACGTGTACACACACACACACACGTGTACACACACACACACACGTGTACACACACACACACGTGTACATACACACACACACACATGTACACACACACACACACACACACGTGTACACACACACACACGTGTACACACACACACGTGTACACACACACACGTGTAACACACACACACACGTGTACACACACACACGTGTACACACACACACGTGTACACACACATGTGTACACACACACACACACACACGTGTACACACACACACACACACGTGTACACACACACACACGTGTACACACACACACACACGTGTACACACACACACACACGTGTACACACACACACACGTGTACACACACACACACGTGTACACACACACACACACGTGTACACACACACACACGTGTACACACACACACACACACGTGTACACACACACACGTGTACACACACACAAAAACACACACGTGTACACACACACACGTGTACACACACACACACACACGTGTACACACACACACGTGTACACACACACACACGTGTACACACGTGTACACACACACGTGTACACACGTGTATACACACACACGTGTACACACACACACACGTGTACACACACACACGTACACACACACACACACACACGTATACACACACACAACACGTGTTAACACACACACACACACACACGTGTACACACACACACACACGTGTACACAACACACGTGTACACACACACACGTGTACACACAACACACACACACGTGTACACACACCACACGTGTACACACCACACACGTGTACACACACACACGTGTACACACACACACACGACACACACACGTGTACACACACACACACGTGTACACACACACACAACAACACACACGTGTACACACACACACACACACACGTGTACACACACACACACGTGTACACACACACACGTGTACACAACACAACGTGTACACACACACGTGTACACACACAACACACACACGTGTACACACACACGTGTACACACACACACACACGGTACACACACACACGTGTACACACACACGGTACACACACGTGTACACACACACGTGTACACACACACACGTGTACACACACACACGTGTACACACACAGCACACACACGTGTACACACACACACGTGTACACACACACACACACACACACGTGTACACACACACACGTGTACACACACAAACACACACACGTGTACACACACACACGTGTACACACACACACGTGTCACACACACACGTGTACACACACACACGTAGACACACACACACACGTGTACACACACACCACACACACGTACACACACACACGTGTACACACACACACTCACACACACACACACACACGTGTACACACACACACACGTGTACACACACACACACGTGTCACACACACACGTGTACACACACACACACACACACACACACACGTGTACACACCACACACACACGTGTACACACACACACACGTGTACACACACACACACACACGTGTCACACACACCACACGTGTACACACACACACGTGTACACACACACACGTGTACACACACGTGTACACACACACACGTGTACACACACACACACACACGTGTACACACACACGTGTACGCACACGTGTACACACACCACACACGTGTACACACACACACGTGTACACACACACACGTGTACACACACACACGTGTACACACACACACACACACACACGTGTACACACACACACACGTGTACACACACACACACACGTGTACACACACACACACACACACACGTGTACACACACACACACACGTGTACACACACACACACACACACGTGTACACACACACACACACACGTGTACACACACACACGTGTACACACACACACACGTGTACACACACACACACACACACGTGTACACACACACACACACACACACACACGTACACACACACACACGTGTACACACACACATACACACACACACACACGTGTACACACACACATACACACACGTGTACACACACACATACACACACACACACACACGTGTACACACACACACACACACACACACACACACACACACACGTGTACACACACACACATACACACACACACACGTGTGTACACACACACACACATACGTGTACACACACACGTGTACACACACACACACGTGTATACACACACACACACACGTGTACACACACACACACACACACACACGTGTACACACACACACACACACACACCGTGTACACACACACACACTTGTACACACACACACGTGTACACACACACACACACACACGTGTACACACACACACACACACACGTGTACACACACACACACACACACACACGTGTACACACACACACACACGTGTACACACACACATACACACACACACGTGTACACACACACATACACACACACACACGTGTACACACACACACACACACACGTGTACACACACACACACGTGTGTACACACACACACACACGTGTACACACACACACGTGTATACACACACACACACGTGTATACACACACACACACGTGTATACACACACACGTGTATACACACACACGTGTATACACACACACACGTGTATACACACACGTGTATACACACACGTGTATACACACACCACACACGTGTACACACACACACGTGTATACACACACACACGTGTATACACACACACACGTATACACACGTGTATACACACACACGTGTATACACACACACGTGTATACACACACACACACGTGTACACACACACACACACACGTGTACACACACACATACACACACACACACGTGTACACACACACATACACACACACACGTGTACACACACACACACACGTGTACACACACACACGTGTGTACACACACACACGTGTACACACACACACGTGTATACACACACACACACACGTGTATACACACACACACGTGTATACACACACACGTGTATACACACACACACGTGTATACACACACACACACACGTGTATACACACACGTGTATACACACACACGTGTATACACACACACACGTGTACACACACACACGTGTATACACACACACACGTGTATACACACACACACGTATACACACGTGTATACACACACACGTGTATACACACACACGTGTATACACACACACACGTGTACACACACACACACGTGTACACACACACACGTGTACACACACACACACACACACACACACGTGTACACACACACACACGTGTACACACGTGTACACACACACACGTGTACACACACACACACGTGTACACACACACACACACACGTGTACACACACACACGTGTAACACACACACACACACACACACGTGTACACACACACGTGTACACACACACACACGTGTACACACACACACACGTGTACACACACACACACACGTGTACACACACACACACACACACACGTGTACACACACACACACACACACACGTGTACACACACACACACACACGTGTACACACACACGTGTACACACACACGTGTACACACACACACGTGTACACACACACGTGTACACACACACACGTGTACACACACACGTGTACACACACACACGTGTACACACACACACACGTGTACACACACACGTGTACACACACACGTGTACACACACACGTGTACACACACACGTGTACACACACACACACACGTGCACACACACACACACACACACACGTGTACACACACACACACACGTGTACACACACACACACACACACACGTGTACACACACACACACACACACACACACACACACACGTGTACACACACACACACACACGTGTACACCACACACACACACACACACACGTGTACACACACACACACACACACACACACGTGTACACACACACACACACACACGTGTACACACACACATACACACACACACACACACACACACACGTGTACACACACACACACACACGTGTACACACACACACACACACACACGTGTACACACACACATACACACACACACACACGTGTACACACACACATACACACACACACACACACGTGTACACACACACACACACGTGTACACACACACACACACACACACGTGTACACACACACACACACGTGTACACACACACACACACGTGTACACACACACACACACACGTGTACACACACACACACGTGTACACACACACACACGTGTACACACACGTGTACACACACACACACACACGTGTACACACACACATGTGTATACACACACACACACGTGTATACACACACACACGTGTATACACACACACACGTGTATACACACACACGTGTATACACACACACACACGTGTATACACACACACGTGTATACACACACACACGTGTATACACACACACACGTGTATACACACACACACGTGTATACACACACACACGTGTATACACACACACACGTGTATACACACACACACGTGTATACACACACACACGTGTATACACACACACGTGTATACACACACACGTGTATACACACACACACGTGTATACACACACACACGTGTATACACACACACACGTGTATACACACACACACGTGTATACACACACACACGTGTATACACACACACACGTGTATACACACACACACACACGTGTATACACACACACACACGTGTATACACACACACACGTGTATACACACACACTGTATACAAACAAACATGTATACACACACACACACAAACATGTATACACACATGTATACACACACGTGTGTATATATACACACACACACATATACACACACATACACTATCCCCAGCACCACCACATCAGCACACCGGTATCCCATGCCCCCCCCCCCCCCCCCCCAGCACACTGGCATTCTCGGCTCCCCACCATTCCCAGCCCCCATCAACACCATCAGCACCCACACATTGGCACCTTCGCACCTCCCCATCGGCACACCCACATCCGCACCCCCACATCAGCAACAAACCCTCCCAAATCAGCACACCGATACAATCACCATCACTACAGCCACAGCAGCAGTACCACCGCACACTGCCATGGGCCGCGTGGACCACTCCCCACCCAAATGCCACCCCCACACCACAAACATCCCGGGCAACGCCGGGTCTCTCAGCTAGTTACTTATAAACACCAAATCTATGCCAACAAGAGCATGCAATATTCTTCCACTCATTCCCCTGAATGCCTTCTGAAAGAAATCTCATATTCCTGTAAACTTCCATCAATACAATTGCTATCCCGTTTTAACTATGCCCTCTCTTAAACTAAACAAAATATCTTCAAACATGCAACAGTTATACCATGACTAAAAAAACAGCAAGCTTGACCCTACCTGTCTTGTATGGCTTCTACACTGCTTATTTAACAGAGTCAATTCTCGCTAAAATAACTGATGACCTCCATGCTGCTAAAGGCAGATATCATCACACTCCGCTCACACCACTCAACCTCCCCGCAGCATCTGCCACCACGGACACCCTCCTTTTGAAGTGCTATGTACATTAATGGCGTTATATACATATATAATACAATATATTAATTCAAACAGTGCTTGTGAGCTCTTACCAGCATTTTAAACAAAAACATCCCCAAATATATCTTAATCCTGTAGAAATAAAATTGAAATGTGTTATCTCACTGCTTTACGGATAAGAAGACCTTGTTCTCATAAATAAACTGCTTAAGCACAGAGCTAGTTAATTTTAATGTGAATGCTTCGCATTCTTTAAACTGTAAGGGAGAGGCTGTGCCCCTCCTTTTATTAAGATAGAAATACCACAAACGAAAAGAAATGTGTCCGGTTTAAAAAGTATCCGCCTGGCCAGGACGAATAAACCTTTCAAACTATAACCAGGGACAGCGCTGAATATACTCCCCTTTTGTTGTGAGGTATTTCTCTCTATATTCGGTGTACACCTTTTTAAAACCTTTTAAAATTTAGATTTCATCATGAGCAACTAATATTCATATTTTTTGTACACACATGATAATCACCATGACTTTCACACAAGAAATCATTCAGGAAAAAATTCATCAGGGTTACAAACAAACTCTTTTACATAAGGTAGCGGTGTTTTTTTTTTTTTTTTTTACAGAGACTTGCACTCTGAGCCCCCCCGGGCGAAGCAGCACTTCCCTGCTTCTGACTGATAGTGGCACACTCTCTGCCAATGACCAAAACCACTACAATTAAAACAGACACCATTATTCTGAGCTATTATTCCTGATTGATTTCTGAGACAAGCATAAACCATTAGTAGCTTATAGAAAAACAGCTTAATTATGACAAATAATTGCAACATTTATACTTACACAATATACAATGGTCGTTCAGCTAGATCAGAGATAACAGTTCAGTCGTGCACAAAATTTTCTGGACTCTAACCAAAAATTCTGTTTAATGGGACTCTAACCCAATCTTCAGTCACAATTCAGAAATTATCTGGACTCTAACCAGCATAATTTAGGTCTTTTTAAATTCCCAGAGAGGGTGAAGCATCATATATAAAAATTTACATATATACTCGCCACCTTTGTGAATTTCCCACTTCTGGACACCAAAACTGAAGGAAAACCTTAATTTCCTGATCACCCTGGCAGTGGGCACCATTGGGTTAATCCCTTCTCACTCTAGGTAGGACAGGAAGTAGACTTTTGCAGGTAGTCCATATAAGGCCCCTCCCTCTACCTGCACCTTAGTCTTTTTCCTGTGCTCACAGCTAGGAGTATGATTTTTTATTTTCTAAAGGGACTCACCTACTGCACCTAGTGCAGATATCCAGGGTCTCAGCCTCTCTGCCCTGAAGCTCCGATCGACGCGCCCTGCTGGTGGCAAGACGGAGACCCCTTAGAGTCGGGGGAGCCCCTGGAACCCATTACATCCTGGGGGGGGGGGGGAGCAGCTGCAGCTGCAGCCGCGGGCGTGGAAGCTTACGTGCAAGGAAGCCCCAGTACCAATCAAAGGTACACAGAGGGCTGCATAGCAGCTGCAGCTGAGAGCCGTGGAGGCACAGACTCACCGCATTAGCGTCTGGTACGCTGCGGTAAAAGTACCTCAGGAGCCCGCTACACGCGGAGGGGGGAGCAGCCATGGCTGCAAACCGGAGAAAGTGCGGTCAATTTTGAACCTAAGTGTCTGGAACACTGCAGTAGAGGGAACAGTGCACGCGACCGCACGGGAGCGCGCGCGTCACGTTCCGGCCGGCAGATGCATGCACAGACACGCGGGCCGTGCACGAGCACTTGATACGTCATAGAAGCGACGAACACACTGCGTGTATGTGTGAGTGAGAGCTGCAGCATGGAACGCTCAGGAGGGAGAAGCCAAGTGCTGGAAATGGATTCGAAAATGGAAACACCCAAAACTTCAGTTCCCAAGACTAGGTGAGTCCTTAGTTTTAGTTCTACATGGGAAAGAGAGATGGTATATATACATTAGGGTGTATGTTTAGTACTTATTTTGTTTTTATAATTTAGTTCGGTGGTTACCCTCCCAGAAGCAGAATCTTCAAAAGGGAAGGGGGAATCCCTGCAACATAAAAGAAAGGTTGCTAAGAAAACTAAATGGTGTTCAGCTTGTGAAAAACCAGCCCTAATAGGGAAGAAATTATGTGAAGATTGTCTTAAGGCAGCAGCAGGTGACAATGAACAAATGAGCAATTTCCTTGTATTAATGAAGGAGGCAGTTAAACAGAGTGTGGATGAAGCAGTCCAGCAAGCAGTTAACCCTACGCAGAAAAGATCTAGATCCCAAACCAGTTTGGATAAAGGGAAAGGGTTTTCGTCAGATGAGTCTGAAATTGATTGTTTTCAAATATCAGAAGGGGAAGTGGATTCATCAGATCAAGATATTCAGGAGGAAGAATCTGAATTTGATGTAGAGATGGTGGATCCACTTATCAAAGCCATGAGACAGGCGTTAGAACTAGAAGACACTGAGGAGTTAACCCACAAGAAGGATAAACTTTTTGGGGCGAAACAAAGAAAAGGTAGAGTCTTTCCTATCCATCAAGTAATTAAAGACCTCATTCAGGTGGAACTGGCTCGACCAGACGCCAGGGTATTTACGCCTAAAAGGTTTGGGAAGATGTATCCGTTCCCACAAGAGGAGGTAAAGAATTGAGAGGTTAGCCCAAAAGTGGATACTGCTATTTCCAGAATAGTAAAAAAGACCACAATCCCAATAGAGGAAGCTGCGTCACTGAAGGACGCTATGGATAGGAAGATGGATTATGTATTGAAAAAAGCATACGTTACCGCAGGAACATCCTACAAACCTGCCATAGCAACTACATCAGCAGCAAGGGCTATGCGAGTATGGATTGCAAACATTGAAGAGGCAATAGACAAAGGCGTAAAAAGAAGTGCTATTCTTAAAGCACTGTCAGAAGTAAAATGGGCAACAGATTACATAGCAGAAGCCTCATTGGATGCAGTAAAATTAGCTGCCAAATCTATGGCACTGGCGGTATCAGCAAGAAGGGCTTTATGTCTCAGACAGTGGATGGCTGACACAGCATCAAAGAACAGCTTGTGTGGATTACCATTTGAAGGTGAATTCCTCTTCGGCAACAAACTGGATGCAATAATAACAAAAGCATCAGGAGGTAAGAGCACTTTTTTACCTCAGGAAAACAGAGCCAGAAGATTCGGCTTCCAACAGGCTAATAGAAACCAGTATAAAGAAGCAAAGGCATATAGACCTGGTAGGTCATTCCCAAGACAAACAACATGGAGGGGTGGCCAGAACCGGCTTTTTCGTGGCTCCAGAGGAAGAGGATCATTCACAAAGAATAAATCCACATGAAGGTCAGAGGGCCCAGCAGTTGTCAGTAGGAGGGCGACTGAAGCAGTTTTCTGCAACATGGGCCCAAACAATACAGGACAATTGGGTATTACAGACCATTCGTCAGGGGTACAGTATAGAATTCAGGGAGATGCCAAGAAGAAATATGGGCGTAATAACATATATACAGTCCAAGGAAAAAAGAAGGCAGATGAATTCGGCTTTAAAGAAATTATTACAAGCAGAAGTAATAAAGAAGGTACCTCAGGAAGACAGAGGAAGCGGAATTTATTCCAGGATTTTTCTAGTAAAAAAACCTACAGGGGATTACAGAGCAATCCTAGACCTAAGAAGGGTAAATTTATTCTTGAGGATAAGAAAATTCAAGATGGTGTCGTTGAATCTGATTATTCAAGAGGTACAACCAGGAGACTGGATGGTGGCGATAGACTTTAAAGACGCTTATCTACATGTGCCCATAGCAAAGGGACATCAAAGATTCCTAAGGTTTGCAGTAAATCAAGATCATTATCAGTACACAGCACTGCCTTTTGGTCTGGCTACTTCCCCAAGGACGTTTACAAAGGTTCTAGCCCCTCTAGTGGCAGAAATGAGAGAAAGAGGGGTAGAAATATACCCATACCTGGACGATATCCTGGTAAAATCAAAGAGTCTGGAGAAACTCCAACAAGACCAGAATATGGTAATAACCTTCCTGGAACATCACGGTTGGTTAATAAACAGAGACAAGAGCCATCTCATACCCACTCAGCTGTTAAGATTTCTGGGGGTAGAATTCAATACAGCAAAAGGAGAAGTGAGACTACCAGAGGCAAAGAGGCAAGACATAGCCATGCAAACAAAGAAGCCCAGGAAAGCTACCAGGACTTCAGCAGAAGAATGCATGAAGCTCCTAGGGAAATTCGCTTCAACATTAAGCGTCACAAAATGGGCAGCACTACATATGAGACCACTGCAAAACAATTTTCTACAACAATGGAACGGGAATCACAAAGACACAAGACAAAGAATCTTGTTACACCCACACACAAAACAGGAATTAAAGTGGTGGGAAGATACCCGAAACCTGGAAAAAGGACAAACACTACAACCAGTGCACTGGGTAAGAATTACAACAGATGCGAGCAACACAGGTTGGGGTGCCCAGATGGGAGAAACATTGGTGCAAGGAACCTGGACAAACCAGGAAAAGCATCTGCCATCAAATCTACTGGAATTAAAAGCAGTACAAAGGGCCTTAGAAGCTTTCCAAGACCATATAAGAGGTGGCTGTATAAAAATAGAATCAGACAACAGGTCAGTTGTCAAGTATATAGCCAAACAAGGAGGAACCAGGAGCAGAAAGCTGATGAACCTCACAGCAGAAATCCTCTTTTGGGCAGAGCGCCACTTGTCGGATATTACAGCCATACATATCCCAGGACTAGAAAATGTCACAGCAGACTTTCTAAGTCGGAACATCTTACACCCAGGAGAATGGGCATTAGATCCACAGGTGTTTCAAGAACTGGTAGAGCGATGGGGTCAACCAGACATAGATCTCATGGCGACACACCAAAACCGCAAGGTAAGGAACTACTGTGCCAGACAGTTTCATCCAAACGCACAAGGTACAGATGCTCTAAGTTTCAAATGGCACTTCAAGTTGGCATACCTGTTCCCTCCAATTCCCCTAATTCCGAAAACAATCAGGAAAATCAGGGAAGACCAAGCAGAAGTGATACTCGTAGCACCCTACTGGCCAAGAAGGCTTTGGTTCACACACTTGGTAAATATGGCAGTAGATACACCATGGCACATACCAGATCGCAAAGGGTTGATGCGACAAGGGCCAATATGTCATCCGAATGCCAAACAATGGGCTTTGACGGCATGGCGATTGAGCGGGAAACATTGAGACTGAAAGGTTGTTCAGACAAAACAATCCAAACCCTTTTACAAGCAAGGAAAAGTTCCACATCGAGAGTATACCATAGAATCTGGCTTTGCTTTCGCGATTGGTGTGAAAAAGAGAAACAAAATTTCCTTTCACCTAGAATTGTATCAATAGTGGAGTTCCTGCAAAAAGGATTTGAGAAAGGTCTCAGTCTCAGCTCGTTGAAAGTACAGGTGTCTGCACTATCAGCCTTGTTGGAAAGGAATCTGGCAATGGAATGATTGATCATCAGGTTCTTTCAGGCAGTTAAAAGGTTAAGACCTCAAATCAAGAACAGGGTACCTACATGGGACTTGTCTCTAGTATTGGATGTACTAACAGCAGCTCCGTTTGAACCTATACAGGAGATAAGCCTAAAATGGTTATCATGGAAAATGGCGTTTTTGATAGCAATCACCTCAGCAAGGAGAGTGGGAGAACTACAGGCTCTATCTGCCAAGGAACCATTCCTAGTCATACATCAAGACAAGTCAGTTCTCAGACCAGTACATCAATTCCTGCCAAAGGTTGTATCACAGTTCCACATGAATCAAGAAATTGTGATTCCGTCATTCTGTCCAGAACCAAAAAATAAGAAAGAAGAAAGACTACACAAATTAGACGTGGTAAGATGTCTAAAAGTGTACCTGGAAAAGATGCGAGATATCAGAAAATCAGACAAACTATTCATCATTCCAGAGGAACCAAAGAAAGGTCAAGCAGCATCAAAGACAACAATTTCCCAGTGGATAGTGTCTTGTATTAAAAAGGCTTATGAAAGCAAAGGACAAGATAAACCTTTGAACATTAAAGCTCATTCTACAAGGGCCATGTCTACTTCATGGGCATTCAAAGCCAAGGCTACACCAGGACAGATATGCAAAGCGGCAGTCTGGTCCTCATTCAATACATTCTTGAAATACTACAGACTAGACGTACAATCATCAGCTGACGCAAGCTTTGGTCGTAGAGTGTTAGAATCTGTAGTGAAATAAAGTGTAAAGTGTATTAATAAAGGTCAAACTGATAAAGCATTAAACTGGTGTTGTCTATTCTGATGTATCCCTCCCTAAATTTTTCACTGCTTGGGTATGTCCCAATGGTGGCCACTGCCAGGGTGATCAGGAAAGGAGAAAATTTAAAACAACTTACCGTAATTTTCTTTTCCTGGAACCATGGCAGTGGGCACATAGTTACCCTCCCTATGTATGTCTAATGCCTATCAGTTATATATTTTCAGCTATGGAAGAATCGTAAGACTAAGGTGCAGGTAGAGGGAGGGGCCTTATATGGCCTACCTGCAAAAGTCTACTTCCTGTCCTACCTAGAGTGAGAAGGGATTAACCCAATGGTGCCCACTGCCATGGTTCCAGGAAAAGAAAATTACGGTAAGTTGTTTTAAATTTTCTCCTTTCCTCGCCTAGGCTTCAGAACCGAAAGGAACCTATCCTCTGCCAAAGGATCTGAAGGCCTTGTGACTGGATACACCATCTGCACCATTTTGCAGCAGACTTCCCCGGAGAAGCTTTCACGCCCTGCCACTGTTATCTTCGATCTTTGATGAACTTTCAGGCCTGGTAGACGAACAAAATGAAACGTAACGCAAGCCAGGTTTCAAATCCTTTGTCTCAATTTATTACTCATAGGGTAATAACTTTTATACAGAAAAAAGAAGATATTGGTTAGAGGCATAACATAGGCGTATCATAGGCGTATCCTAGGTGTGTCTTGGGCGTAGCTTTGATTAGAGGCGTGATTTAGGGGCAGTATATATTAGTGGCGTGATTTTTGGGACGTGTCTTTCCCAATACAAGCAATGTCTGAAAACATGGCTTATTCATTGTCTGTTATCAAAAGAGACCTTGAATTTTTAGCAACTATATTACACTATTTTGCTTCTTGCTTAGAACCAGTCTATTGTATTCTAACTAGAACAGCATGAGACTGTTCATACAAAAAGTATCTTTGCAATATCCTGGGCAGGAAGAAAGGAAATGCAATTTAGCAGAAACTGAGTGCATTTATGAATTATATTTCAGCAAAAGGCTGACTACAGAATCTTAACTAGTTATGACCAGACAAAATGGAAGCTTAACATGAGTGCAGATTCTGGCCTGACATATTGGTCCTAACAGCGAACAAGGGGAATATTCATTTTTTTTATCGCCAGTATTGTGAGTCAGTTTCTACTTTTACATATAAAAACTTTTTAACAGATATACACTGTAAGGAATATGGCAGAAAGGATTAAGTAGTTTAATCAATCTGGCACACGAGAGGTTAACATTGGTTACAAATTGTTTTAAAAATACACGCATTGTTTTATGGCAGGACAGACTGCAGTCCATGCGTAGTTTTATGTGCTGATCTAAGGATAAAGATATCTGGTTTTGCAAGTGGGGGGGATTGAAATATGGCTTCCCTAACACTAGAATAAACAGGACTCTTTTAAATGTACCTTGCAAGGCATTCTTAAGGGGATCTGCAAATACCAAAGAGTGGGGCTAAGAAGGTATTCCAAAAAAGTTTGTGAACGTATTAAATATGGAATCGTGGGCTAGGCAGCAATTCTTTTGTATTTAATGTAGTGTTTTGGGTTTCCCCCCCAATTTTTTAAAATTAAATTAAGTGTGCGTTTTAGAATCAAGGAAATGCGGTATTTAAAATGGTGTGGAATGCGTGAATGATGCCATAATGCTATAATGACACAATGGGGGTTATGTATTAAAGTGCGCTAGTGCCGATTGGGGCACTATTGAACGGAAACTCCCACTGACTGCAATAACAGTTTTCGTGCGACAGTGCCCCAATCAGTATAATCACAGTTTAATGAATAGCCCCCAATAAGTTGAATTGCATCTTTAAATATGAGAGAATTAAGAACTTGACCCATTTACAGCCAGCTTGGGAGTTAAGAAAGGCCATGGTTGACTGGCTATGGTTTCCCAGCACTGAAGGGTTAACGCGATGTATGGTGCATTTCCTGTCAGGGTCTGTGGCTATGTTGAGAAATACATGAGTTTGCAAGCAATACCGTGCCCCTCTTTGCTGACTGCAGAGGTGGTGGGTGGGATCCGCACTCTGAGGTGAGATGGGGTTATGAGCCGTTTCCAGTTGCAGAAAGCACGTACAGAACAGCTAAGTCAACTAGATTCCTAGACATTAAAGAAGCACTCGCACATTACATACTGTCCTTTTAGGATACTGAAAAGCTCCCAGCACACAGATATTTACCCCCCCCCTCCAATTTTTTTCATCCCTTCACTGTCCGAGGTGAGCAATGCACTGAAGAGTAAATATAATTAAAAAAATATGTAACTGAAATCAAATTTGTATTTCTTAACATTTGAAAGGTCACGCATTAAGGCCCATCTTACGCTTCTCATTGACCTTTCTAGATCCAGAAAGGTCTGTGAAATCAGGGCTTAAAACGCGACGTTACCCAAAATGGAATGGCCGTTATTTTCCCTGAGTTAACATGGTATCCTCAAAGCTAATTATAAGCAAAACAACTTTAAAACGACATCTCATTTCCCTAGGCTTAATGTCATGTTGTGGTAGAATAACGTTGCGTTACCTTCCAATAACGTGGCGTTATACCAGTCTTGGTCTTTCTTCTGCCCAGGGCCAGAAATAGGATTTCTGCTGCAGTGTAGAGAGTAGAGGAGATGGAAATAATGCCGGGAAATTACACTGTTATTTAAATGATGCCAAGTGGTGGCGTTAAACCCATCAAGACACTTCGAAAGACCCTTTTCAGGGTCTGGATAGGAGTAACTCCAAGTTCGCACGCCATTATCACCAATATCTGTAATCAGTGGCGGATGTGAAAATTCGCCGCCCGAGGCACTTACGTGTGTCCTGCCGTCTCCTTGCTGCCGACCTCCATCTCCTTTGGAACTCCAGCGTCAAATGATGCCGTGGACGTCAACAACGTGACGGGGCGTAGCATCACGTTGCCATGGTAACGTGATGTCACATTGCCATGAGAATGAGACGCTGTGTGACGTTACGTTGGGACGTCCGTGGCGTCTTTAGACGCTGGGGTTCCAAAGGAGATGGAGGGTAGCAGCAAGGAGGCGGCAGGACACACGTAAGTGCATTCACATTAGGTTCGATAGGCCCGAGCGCGGCAAATGCATATGGGAGCAGAAGGTTTTGCGGCCCACAAATATTGCCGCCCTAGGCCCGAGCCTAATGGGAAATCCGCCACTGTCTGTAATAGTTATGTTCGTTAAAGGAGAAAACATGGCGTAACATTGTTATTGTCCTTTGAAGACAAACCATTAGTGTTAGCGTAGCATTGTTAGGTTAAGTAACACTACGTTAATGACATAACTGAGTTATGTGCATCCGGATCTACAATAAGTGGGAGAAATGTCTTCTGAACATCCTTGCTCCCTGGTATTGAACAATATGGAAGGTAGAATCATATGAAGTTTAATTACTAGTCTGATGGTGTCACAAACCTTTACTGAGGTCAGAGCCAATAGTCAATAAGAATGAGGCAAGCAGGGGATTCTGGGAGAGGAACTACCAATCGCGAGTCTTCTTCACACAATGGCCACCCTTAAAATTAAAATTGTAAGTCAGTAGAACGTATTTTTGTGTGTAAAATGTAGAGCATTTCTTGTATATGGCCACTTGTTCATTTACCGTGTCTAAGGCAAAGCTGATTTTCGGTGAAATTGCTCTAAATCAGGGTTTTGTTGTTTTTTTAAGGGAGACCTCTATGCCACTACACCAAAGGCTAGACTGACTGTCCAGATAATCAATTCCATCATCAAACACATTGTATTAAAGGGGATCTTCTATTAAAAAACAAACAACAAAACAAATATGTTTATTAAAAATACAATTCCTACTACAAATGCCTTAAATAATTGCTAACAAAGGCAGCATGTATTGTACATTACATGTTGGGTACCAAATTATTTTATACTGTATGCTTGATTTGTACATCCAAACCGAATTGGCATTAGAGCCGTCTTAAGAATTTTGGGAGCGCTCGGCTGTGTAAATTGGGGTACCAACCACAAAGATCCCATTTAAATATAAATACAGTATGTTTGTATTAAACAAGTCAACTTTCATTGAAATTCTGCAAATATTACTACAAACATTATATTTATCTATATGTGTCAATCGCTGTTTGTTCTTTTATTTGCAAAGTCCCAAATAAGTTCACGATTTTATGAAGTGTATCTGATTAGGTTGTCATCAAGGAAAGTGCGTTCAATCTCATCTTGAAGCAGCAACGGTGGAGATCGTTCTTACCAAGTTTCAACTTTGAATAAGATCTTTCGCCTTCGCAGTTTGTGGCCGTCATTGAAAGGAAAATTCGCAACGCAATTTCAATGTTCGGAAACGTTGGCTCCAGTTGGTTGCGCTGTAATACTTTTGTGCTGTGTTATTTTTTAAATACATTTCCGACATCATTTAAACTACTTATTCCATAAAATATTGTAAAAAATATTATCTTTGAGTAACATTTTTTTTAACGAGCAGTGGTTTGGTGTAACAATCCAGTGTCGTGTTGCTGGTTGGAGATTTGAGTCCTCCTATATCTCTCCCTTCACTCTAGAAGCAATACAGTGGTCACGAGGGGGAGGGGAGATGGTTTTGGGCAAGATAGGCCTGGGAGCAATGAGGAGTACAATCAAACTTTTTAAACAAATTGTATATACTGTATAAAAAAAAATCTAATTGCTTTCAATGGGATTCCCCTTCTCACATTATTGGGAATTGCGCTACAATCCACACCCACAGCATCCTGAAGCATTTTTTGCATTTATGAAGCCTTCTGCTCTACATACTTTCATAAGATACAGTGTAGCCCAGTGTTTTTCAACCGGGGTTCCAAGGTCATTTGAAAACTGTACCAAATTCAGAAGAATTTACAATGCATCTGATCTCAGGCGCTCTATTAGAGAGGGTTGGGGTCCCTAACAATGCATCTGATCTCAGACGTGCTATTAGAGAGGGTTGGGGTTTCGCAGAATTTCAAAATGTAATTATAGGGTTCCTTAACCATAAAAGGTTGGAAACCAGTGATGTAGCCTTTCTGTGTGCATGGGACACTGTGCAGTTCCCACACATAGATACATGGGAGGTCCACATGGTGTCTTATGTATGTCCAATATCTTGCTTCTCATTACATATCAATTGAACACCAGCCATCCAGATATCTCTGGGGCACCCTGCAAACAGATTATTACTATTTTTCTTATTGGGGTTATAGGAATTACATCACCTCTAAGAAGTAGCTTCCTTTTCCTAGGCTTGAAACCTGACATATCTCTTAACACACACGTGTGCTCACACTTTCTTATCTCGGTTATCTTATAAGTGAATCAATAGGTTGCATATTATGCTTCTTATGGAAATACTGTGGGTCTGTATTTGTGTGAGATTTGCATCTCTGTTATAGAGTGGCTGGCAGAGCTGAATCACATCCCGTGTTTCCCTCTTTGAAGGGAGTTTGTTTCATTTCACAGCCGCAGCGGAATGTTCCCTGTTTCTGCTTAGTGCAGCAATATTATTACTGAGTAGCATCAATTGATGTCTTGTGGTGGTTGGGAGGGAGTCCCTAAGATCATTGTGTACTATATATTTATATATAGAATATAGAATATATAGAAACAAAGAGGGGAAACTAGAAGTGGCACCTAATGATGACTAAACTGACCAAATGTGTGAAATAAATGTATAAAAAGCTAGTGAACCACATATAGTATAGGAGTATAACACAATAAAATATATATCAACTAAAAAAATACCTAATAAAAAATCTAATAAAGAATACAATAAAAATATATAAAAAAAAAAAAAATTGAAGATACAAAAACCAGTCCCAGAACACTGTCCTCCAGAGTCTTTGCAGCCCGTTTGAGGGGAACACCACTCCCTTGAAGATATCTAAAGGAGAAAAAAACAAAAAACAGGCGCACTCATAGTGTAGTAGTAAGGTTAACAATTTTATAAGGGACTGGATAAAATATCAACTTTACACTCACAAACGGAGAAAGGTAAATCGCATGTATGAGAAATTCTCAATCGCCAACAAGTAAAGCAGGAACTTGACTGCAACTCCAGGTAGAAAGCCGTTATGTCGCTAGGCAGGAGGAACCAGTTGTAAATGATTTTCTGTGTATCGAGTACAGGAATCAAACACCTCCTTGCTGTTCGAGCGTGACTCTCACCATAGAGAGCTTCCGGGTTAGCCTCGTCAGTCACGGTACATTGAGAGTTTCCGGGTCAGCTTTCTCACCAGCCGCGCAACAAGCACTGCACTGGCAATAAGTCCCAGTAGTACAGGGATATCCTTCCGTTCTTTGTGAGTGAAAGTCCAATACAATAAAATGAAATTAAATTAATGTACTCCAAATAATAACGCCCTACGCGTTTTGTCTTAGAGACTTCGTCAGGGGATATTTGGAGTATATTCATTTAATTTCATTTTATTGTATTGGACTTTCACTCACAAAGAACGGAAGGATATCCCTGTAGTACTGGGACTTATTGCCAGTGCAGTGCTTGTTGTGCGGTTGGTGAGAAAGATGACCCAGAAACTCTCAATGTAAAGTGACTGACGAGGCTAACCCGGAAGCTCTCTATGGTGAGAGTCACGCTCGAACAGCAAGAAGGTGTTTGATTCCTGTACTCGATACACAGAAGATCATTTACAACGGGTTCCTCCTGCCTAGCGACATAACCGCTTTCTACCTGGAGTTGCAGTCAAGTTATATAGTTACATAGTTACATAGTAGATGAGGTTGAAAAAAGACTTCCGTCCATCAAGTTCAACCTATGCTAAATTTAGACAACAGATACTTTATCCTATATCTATACTTATTGATCCAGAGGAAGGCAAACAAAAAACCCCATTAAGGGGAAAAATTAATTCCTTCCTGACTCCAAGAATTGGCAATCGGATTAATCCCTGGATCAACATCTTTCCCATGTATACTTATTTGGTATATCCCTGTATACCTTTCTCATCTAAAAAGATGTCCAACCTTTTTTTGAACAAATCTATTGTATCTGCCATCACAGTCTCCATGGGTAATGAATTCCACATTTTAACTGTCCTTACTGTAAAGAACCCTTTCCTTTGTTGCTGGTGAAATTTCCTTTCCTCCAACCTTAAGGGATAACCCCGAGTCTTTAGTACTGCCCGTGGGATGAATAGTTCTTTTGAAAGCTCCTTGTATTGTCCCTGAATATATTTGTATATAGTTATCATATCCCCTCTTAGACGCCTCTTTTCTAATGTAAATAAATCTAATTTAGCTAGCCTCTCCTCATAAATTAGAATGTCCATCCCCTTTATTAATTTGATGGCTCTTCTCTGCACTCTCTCTAGTTCCATAATGTCTTTTCTTAGGATTGGTGCCCAAAATTGTACTCCATATTCAAGTTGTGGTCTTACTAATGCTTTGTAAAGGGGCATAATTATGTTTACTTCCCTTCCATTCATTGCCCGTTTGATGCAAGAGAAGATCTTGTTTGCCTTTGCAGCTACTGCATGACATTGGGCACTATTGCTAAGCCTGCTGTCTACAAGCACTCCTAAATCCTTCTCCATCAAGGATTCCCCCAATATATCTCCATTTAATTTGTAAGTCGCCTTTTTATTCTTGTATCCCAAATGCATAACCTTACATTTATCTGTATTAAACCTCATCTGCCATTTACCTGCCCACGTTTCCAGTCTCTCCAAGTCCTTCTGAAGAGAAATGACATCCTGCTCTGATTCTATTACCTTACACAATTTAGTATCATCAGCAAAGATGGAGACTTTGCTCTCGATCCCAACCTCATGGTCATTAATAAACAAGTTAAAAAGCAGGGGTCCCAGTACCGATCCCTGAGGTACTCCACTCACGACTTTAGCCCAACCTGAAAAAGTTCCATTTATGACAACCCTCTGTTGTCTGTCCTTTAACCAGTTTTCAATCCAGGTGCATACAGTATATTATTACTGAGTCCAATTGTCTTTATTTTGTACACCAACCTCTTGTGTGAAACCGTATCAAAAGCCTTTGCAAAATCTAAGTAGACCACATCAACTGAATTACCCTGGTCTAAATTCCTACTTACCTCCTCAAAGAAACAAATAAGGTTAGTTTGGCAAGATCTATCCTTCATAAATCCATGCCGACTATTACTAATAATTTTGGTATTCCTGAATATTATCCTGTATTAAACCTTCAAGTAGTTTCCCTACTATTGAAGTCATCTTACAGGTCTGTAATTTCCCGGTTGTGATCTAGCTCCCTTTTTAAATATAGGCACCACATCTGCTTTACGCCAATCTTGTGGTACTGAGCCTGTGGAAATGGAGTCCTTGAATATTAAATATAATGGTTTGGCTATTACTGAGCTTAACTCCTTGAGAACTCTTGGATGTATGCCATCGGGGCCAGGTGCTTTATTAACTTTAATTTTTTTCAAGTCGCTTATGAACTTTTTCCTCAGTTAACCAATTGTTCATTAATATGGAGGTTGTGGCTTCCTCCTGCGGCACTACTATTGAACTTGATTCTTCCCTGGTAAACACAGAGCAAAGAATTTGTTTAATACCTCAGCTTTTTCCTTATCTCCAATAATCTGCCTACCCATCTCACACTGAAAGGGTCCTATATTTTCTTTTCTCATTTTTTTGTTATTAAGGTACTTAAAGAATTTTTTAGGGTTGACCTTACTTTCTATTGCAATCCTTTTTTCATTATCCATTTTTGCTAATGTAAT
>NC_134492.1:39466148-39583648 GCF_040206685.1 Ascaphus truei | reverse complement strand
TACTGCCAAATGCAGTTATAAGTACCTAGAGGCATTAACCCCTAGGCACATGGCATGAACCTGCCTCTCCTTGATACCGGTAAGTGAGTGGAAGCTCGGTATGCAGCAGCTCACAGAGCACAGGGTCATCCGGTCACAGCAAGGCTCCAGCAGCTGACAAGCTGCAGCACAATCCACAGCTGCAAATGTGTTCTCTTTTTATTTTCAGCATGTTATATTGTGTATATTCATATTGTTTTTATATTTTGAATACATGTATCTGTTTTTAGCTCTAATCTAGTAGCTTATTGATAACTGCTGTGCTACTCACTGCTCCCCTGTGGTTGGCTGAACTGATTTGTGGTTTGACCTATCACAGGCGACTAGTGGGTATGGGTATTTCATTTTGATGCTTGCTTAGTTGTGATAATCCCTGAGGAAGTAGCATGCTAGCTACGAAACGCGTAGGATTTTAAGCATTGTATTCTATTCTACTTTGATCCCTGGAGCCCTGACATATGCATGTTCACTGTGCGCTAGTTAAGGATATTATTTCTAGTATTGATCGCTATCCAGCGACGCACATTCAGTGATGTAATTTTGCAGTGCCAATACAATCGGCACATGACGCGAGCTGTGGGGCTCCCTGATCCGAAGCAGCCGTGTGCGCGTTGCGTTATTAGGATCCCTCTCCGCTTTGAAGTGAAGGACCTGTATCTGCTGGCCGGAAACAGAAGTGAGAGGATCCGTTCGGCATTACCACGGAGGTGCTCTAAAGGGCTTTTTACCACACGGTGCTTTACTATCCAAGACGCGACGAACGGGACTAATACTCTTATAAAGAGGAACTCCTGCAAAACCACATGTGGTGTTCGTTATCTGCAGGAGGGGGATTTCTTCCCGGCTGTTACCTGAAGGTGTCTGAGACATCCCCACACTTCCATCTACACGCGAGCCAGCAGTGTAGTAACTCATGTCTTGTAACATGAAATGCTTTTACCATTTGATTTTAATGTACGCAGATTTATTACCCTTTTCTACATGTAACGGGTATCCCCCCACCCAATCGCATATAGAGTGTACGTGAGGGGGGACCTATATGTTACCAGGTGTGGTGCTTTACCTGTTAGGCTCACAGGAGGCCTGAGCCTCCGCCAATGAGAGCCTGGGGTGTATCCTCTTGAACAATACTATATGGTGCAGCGCCTCCACCTGCGATGGCTCCCAGCAGAGTGGGAGTTGTTCCTCGCAGGACACATACAAATGAACATATACACTGGATGTAAAATACCAACAGTCTTCATTATATGCAGAATATAACTTAACATATACATCAGCAATACACAACAAGATATATGTACCACCCTCTGCCACTAGCCGGCAGCTATAACCTTGCCCCCAACTGGGCTATAACCTCCTTAGCCCCTAACTGGGCTATACTCTTACACCCCCTTCCCAACCCCGTGTCCAAAGAGTCCAAGCCCACCCAAGTGTGTGAACAGGCCTGTCACATGTGAGGAGCAAGGTAAAGTTGGTGCACGTGTGGAAGGTTGTAAATACCTGCCCAGGTGTCTCTACACCTGGGTGTCTTCGCAAAGGATCTACCAGCGCCGCTTGGTCCAGCGCTGATCTGTACCTCCGCGTGGATGGGGTCCAGCCGAACGTCCCACCATAAGGACAGTCTCTGTATCAGCAACACAGCTTACAGGAACATGCAGCAACACTATCACTGGTCCCTGCACTAAGGAACTGCACAGGGTCTCTCTCTCTCCATACACTAATGAACTGCACACGATCTGTCAATAGGTCCCTGCCTATGGGAACCATGTGCGTGATCTCTCCTGCGCCTGTGCGAAGCTGCAATGGCCGGTGCTACGCTTAACTGCACCTGCGCAACTTCCCAGAGCTCCTGCACACTTGTAATGGCCACCGCTACCCTTGCCAACCTCTGCGCATTGCGCGAACCTCGCGTTACAACCAAGATGGCGAAGATGTAATTAATAATACTACACTATGAGCGTTGTACGCTGGTTTCAAGTCCATGTACTCCCTCATGTATCTTAACATCTGTCAAGTTATGTACAATAAAGCCTTTCTGACCAGTATTGGATCAATCGTTTTTTTTCCCCGTACCTTGCTCCTGCTCCGGATGCCGACCATTCTTTTTCCTATCCTAATACAATTCATAATTACAATTTGCAGTTTCTTATTGATGTCAAAAGAAGGTGCCGGGGACTCTGTGTTCCCCCCTGAAATAGCCTTGGTAACAACGTTCTACATTGGTTTGTGCACGGGTTAATTCTATAGAAAACCATTAGGGCAGTGAAGATATTAGCACAGACCACTTGCTAGGATATTTGTGTTTCTGTTCTGTTTTTCTCTTGGGGGTGGGGAGGGAGATGGGGGAGGAATACTGAAGGAGGGTGCTATACACCACAGACTGCTGCTGCCTGCACGCTGTACTGACAGGTATGTTCCACTTCTGTGGGTGTCTGGTAACTGATATGAGCACCAGTCCCCTCAGTTCTGCAAGAATGTTGTGCTCCCATTTTAACCACCAGTTCACACCCGCCACTCAGCGCTGTGCATTATGTATGTGTAATGCTGCCGCCGAACACAGCTTTTTACAAAGCAAAAACCAGAACACACATTAGGGTTCAGGTAACAGTTCCACCAACATTTATCAGAGTGCAAACGGCTTAATGAAAGCACTCTTAATTTTTTATTTTTTATTGTAAATAATAAAACTAACTTAAAGCAGCAATCTGTTTTTATCTTAATTTTCTATTAAACCAAAACTGAGGTGCCTCACAGCAAATAATTATTTCAGTCATTTTCTAGAACCCTCAATTATGCGTAAGCAATTTAACTCGTGTTTTGATTCTTCTGCCCCTCCTTACATCTCTGCCCTAATTTCTCGCTATGCACCATCACGACTTTTGCATTCCGCTCAAGGATGTCTTCTTGCTACCCCATTTGTATCTAAAGCCCTCTCTCACCTTAAACCTCTCTCACTGACTGCCTCACACCTCTGGAATGCCCTTACCATGAATATCTGACGAACACCCACTCTATTCTCCTTTAAGACCTATCTTAAAACACACCTGCTTAAGGAAGCATATGAGTAGCTCTGTGGCTAATACTATACACCTGATACATAAATCTTTGCCCCTTGCAGATGCACTTACCAGAATGCCCTCCTACTGTCACTGTACGTTCTTCCTACCTACCAGTTAGATTGTAAGCTCTTCGGAGCAGGGACTCCTCTTTCTAAATGTTACTTTTATGTCTGAAGCACTTCTTCCCATTATGTGTTATTTATATTGTTTGTTATTTATATGATTGTTGTGTGTATTACTACTGTGAAGCGCTATGTACATTAATGGTGCTACATAAATAAAGACATACAAACATTCTAATTTTTTTTCGTGTGTTGCGTTTTTGGATATAAAAGTTTTTTCATGTTCTAGTTTTCCACAGCTCTAGCAGTGTGAGCTAAACCAGCTGATGGGCAGTATCACTGTCACATTCTACTTTTGAGCTACTCACTGTTCACACATTAGGAAGTAGATGCGGTCTGCTTTTAAATGAAGCCAGGGGGAGGGAGCTACTACAGGTACTGTATATGCATTGTGATGCTACATAGAGGTTGCAATGGTATAACACAGCGTTTCTCAAATGGTGGGTCACGACCCGGCACCGGGCCATGGAACCAAAATTGCCGTGTCGCAGCGAGGCTGGCCGCGCAGGGCAAGCAGGGGCTCCCCCCCCGCTCCCAACGTGGGACGGAGGAGGAAGTACCAGCTCCTCTGCGGCCCACATGTTACGTGGGATGGAGGGGGAAGTACTAGCTCCTACTGCGGCCCGCTTCCCGCGCTCCCCCCACGCTCACTTCCTGTGGCCCCCCATCCCGAGCCCACCTCCCGCGCCCCCAAGCCAACCTCCCGCCCCGGGCAGCTGCCACGGGGATATCGGGGGCAGCAGGAGAAAGCGTCCGGCGGCAAGGTAAGTCACTGTCACCCACCCAGTCACTGTCACCCACCCACCTACCCACCCAGTCACTGTCACCCACCCAGTCACTGTCACCCACCCACCCAGTCACTGTCTCCCACCCAGTCACTGTCACCCACCCACCCAGTCACTGTCACAGTCACTGTCTCCCACACACCCACCCAGTCACTGTCACAGTCACTGTCTCCCACACACCCACCCAGTCACTGTCTCCCAAAGTCACTGTCTGAAGTCACTGTCTCCCACCCACCCAGTCACTGTCACAGTCACTGTCTCCCACACACCCACCCAGTCACTGTCACAGTCAATGTCTCCCACACACCCACCCAGTCACTGTCTCCCAAAGTCACTGTCTGAAGTCACTGTCTCCCACCCACCCAGTCACTGTCAAGTCACTGTCTCCCACCCAAGGTCACTGTCTCCCAAGTCACTGTCTTACCCACCCAGTCACTGTCTCCCACCCACCCAGTCACTATCAGTGTGTATCAGTGTCTGTGTGCGTGTTTGTGTGTGCGTGTGTGTACCAGTATTAGTGTGTGAGTGTGTGTGTGTGTGTGTGTGTGTGTGTGTGTGTGTGTGTGTGTGTGTGTAGCAGTGTCTCTGTGTGGCTGCATGTGTGTCAGTGGCTGTGTGTGTGTGTCTGTGTGCGTGTATCAGTGTCTGTGTGTGTGTGTGTATCAGTGGCTGTGTGTGTCTGTGCAGGCCAGTAGTGGCTGTGTCTGTGTTCGTGTCTGTGCGTGGTCAGTGTCTGTGTTGGTCTGTCTGTGTGAGTGTCTGTAGGTCAGTGACTGTGTGCGTCTGTGAAGGTCAGAGAGAGAATGGGGGGGGGGAGAGAGAATAGAGGGGATTGGGAGAATATATGAAATCTGTATGGACTGTTTTATTTTACCTATAGGCGATAAAAATTTTAGTGGGTCACGAAGGAGAAATTCAAAAATAACCGGGTCACGGAAAAAAAAGTTTGGGAAACCCTGGTATAACAGAACGGAGATAAAAAATATTCACTGTGCTATCTGCCAGAGTGCCAGACACATACTGAACAGAAATACTTTATTTGAAAATAAATAAAACTCTTTTAACTGCAGGAAGTGGTTCCACTTGTTTCCCCCAGCACACAAAGTGTTATTGGGTTGACAAGTTTAAGGCACCTTAGGAAGGGGGTATGGTGTCAGACCCAACAGGATCAGAAGTTGAACCCACACATCATCTGATATTCAGAACAACAGCTCTAGCAGTGTGAGCTAAACCAGCTGATGTGTTGCAGTGCACACTGTCTACTAACAGCATACCTCCAAGGGATATCTAATTTGATAATTGTAACCTTGACAGCACTTCAAGCACAAAGTAATAATATTTACTGAGGGCTGTGAGTTACTGAGGCCAGGTGAGATTAAATAAAAGATGAACAGAACACGGGCATCCTCACTGTACTGGGTTAGAAGAAAATGGGCGCCACCTCTGCTGCTCTAGGGATTACACAGTTATAACTTGTACGACAAGCAAGCACTATTATTATTTGTAGACAAATATTCTTGGCACTATCTGGATGTTATGCATTTTCATTTTATTATCGTGTTTATATAGATTGCACAGGGGGCATTAAATCCCTTCTATGTACCTATCTATTCAAGCGGAGAAGGGACTCATTCAAGGTGACAGCACATTTGAAGAAGCCAACGTGTAATTTAATGCATTTTGATTTTTCAATCTGCATTATCCAACAAGCTCTAAATCAGAAGTCTTTTGTTCATTCGTTCATTGTTTACCATTTTACTTAAATTACCACTAAGTACTAGGTCTCACTACTAGTACCAGTACACATTGTGGTTTGATCATATAATTTGATAACTACATTTTCTTTTGTTATTCACTTAATTCTGTCTCCTAGTACAGGGGTGCGCAAACTGGGAGGTGTGAGATTATCTGCAGGGGGCGCTGGGGTTACAGAGGCCCCGCGCACTTCCCGAAGGCATTTAAATGAAATGCCGGGGAATCGGCAAAGGCCTCTTAACTCTCTCTTGCCTTGGTTCAGTTGTCTTCTGATGATGCGACGCCATGGCAACGCAGTGGCAAATGACGCCACGGGGTCATGTGACGTCACATTGCATTGGCAACGTGATGTCATGACGCCAGAACGTCTGAGTCAAGATAAGGATTGGGGGCGCGTGGAGAGTGGGACAGCCGGCAGAGGGCACAGGGGAAAAAGATTGCGCTCCCCTGTCCTAGTACTGTACATGTAAACTCAGGATAACACATCACAAATACATTGTATTACGTTAATGCAGAGGGGCGCAAACTGGGGGGGAGGGGTACATGGCACTTAGAGGCCCCGCACTCTTCCCAAAGGCATTTAAATGAAATGGCGGGGAAGTGGCGACGGCTTTTATAAGTTCCCTTACCTTGGCTCAGATGGCTTCTGGCGACGCGTTGCCCTGGCAACGTGGCATCAAATGACGCCGCGGGGCAACGTGACGTCGCATGACGTCGTGATGTCAGAACGCTGGAGCCAAGGTAAGGAGGGGGGGGGGCTTGAGAAGGGGGGCAGAGATAGCAGGGGGGCGCATGGGAAAAAATTTGCGCACTCCTGCTTTTAATGCATCCTCTATTTTGCAGCTCTTTGGATGTCCTTTCTCATTCTTTATAACTGTATATGTATTAAAAGTTACTTTGTCCAGGTCACTGTACATCTCTGAGGTCTCTCTCTATAACCCCCTTTTTTTTTTTTTTTTTTTTTTTTTAAACAATCCGAAAGCGGATTCTAAAAAATATGTCCGTATTGTATTTAATAACGAATTTCAATGAATCCGTCCCGATTTGTAAGAATGCAATCCGCATGTGGAGTCTAGTGTGCGGGACGGATTTTGTCAAAATGATCCGCGGAATTTCGTGAAACATTTTTTTGACACTTTCCCCCCCCCATCCCTAGTAGTACGACTGCTAAAATTAGTATGAAATGTCTCGGATGTGCAATAAAACAATAAAATGTCCTGAGTTTTATGGACAGTTTGCCTTTTTATCCTTTTGAAAAAAGGGGGAGAACCGGCGCCTCTAAAATATAAAATCTGACCAAATATAAAGTCCAACAAGAATGAAGAGGAGTCCTGGGAGGAATCCTCTTCATTCTTGTTGGACTTTATATTTGGTCAGATTTTATATTTTAGAGGCGCCGGTTCTCCCCCCTTTTTTTTTTAATTATTGCACTGGTTTGTGTTAACCGTTTACCTAGGCAGCCCTCACTTTAAATGTAAAGCATATTGTATATAATACTGTCACTTATTTTGTGTCATTTTTCACAGTCACCGCATCAGCGCTTATTACACTGCTCTTTCCTTTTTTATCCTTTTGACTACATGTAGTTGTGGGTAAGTGTGCAGTATAGGTGTACGGAAGGAGGAGTGAGAAGGAAGACGAGGACACATGGTGGCAGGTCCATTCTTTATGACCTCTGTTCAGTGCAGTGAGAAGTTTTTAATGTAATGATATTAATAACAATAAGTTAATGTATTCATTGCATCAGTGGCATTTCCCCATATTAAATTAGGGGGGCGAGAGGCTGAAGAGTGGTGATGTCAGGAAAGAAATGTGTGCTAGTCTGTTCTATCCAGAAAGTGTTACTAATAACCATGTGTTCTCACTGCTGTACCTCCTGGTAAATATTCCAAATGGAAATGCAAATGTAAGCAAACTTGGAGAGAGACAGTGATAAGCACTCTATCACCAGACTGGGTGATGACTAATACATTTAAAACAATTGCTTGATTGAACCAATGGATAAAATAATGGGCATTAAAAACAGATTAAATGACGCATAATATCCAATAGGAGAGATGAGACTCCGGATAATGGGCAATGCCGGAAAAAGTATACGAGGAGTGGCTTGGTGAGTAAAGACACTGACTGGCACTGAGTTTTAAGCAGGGGAACCTGGTTCAATTCCCGGTGCCGGCTCCCTGTGACCTTGGGCAAGTCACTTTATCTCCCTGTGCCTCAGGCACCAAAAACATAGATTGTAAGCTCCACGGGGCAGGGACCTGTGCCTGCAAAATGTCTCTGTAAAGCGCTACATAAAACTAGCAGCGCTATACAAGAACATGTTGTTATTATTATTATACTAATTATCCTATGTTGAGACCCTATGTGAAAGGATATACAGTAATTTCCTGTAGGGTGGGGAGAGCAGTACCATTAGTGGAGTGTCTGAGCTAATTGGTGATAGGTAAGCTACGTTGGTAATATAAAACACGAAGGTAAAACCCCCAGATGTTAGAGGGGTAAAAAATCAGTGACAAAAGGGTGGGAGCAGGGGTCTAAGTGAGAGACTTAAAATCAAACTGCGGATAGGCTTAGTGAAACAAAGTTCCTTCAATGAAAGAGTGTGTATGAGCCGTGGTCTGAGAATGCACATCAAGGCAAACACTATACAGGCATACCCCGGTTTAAGGACACTCACTTTAAGTACACTCGCGAGTAAGGACATATCGCCCAATAGACAAACGGCAGCTCGCGCATGCACGTCCTGAGTATATATATATATATATACAGTGCTTGACAAATCACCCAAAAATCTACTCGCCGAACCAAAAAATCTACTCGCCACCTAGTCCCGCCCCTAGTCCCGCCCCCAACCCCGCCTCTAGTCCCGCCCCCAGCCACACATTTTAAAAAAAGCCATAAATTAAATAAATTGAATAAATTCCTAGTAAGAACATTCGTTTTTGATATTAGTTTATTTATTGTATTACATTATACTACAATTAGTCCTTGGTGTGTGTGTGTGTGTGTGTGTGTGTGTGTGTGTGTGTGTGTGTGTGTGTGTGTATAAATGTCGAATCTAGAAAAAAAAAGCCAGATGTGAATGACTAGTTTCCTGCACCCCTTAACTAGTGTCTGGATGCCCCCGCTTCACAATATTTAAAGCAGCAATCCCGTCTGGGATCTTACCTGATCCGCAGACCCTCAAAGTCCAATTACCCTCATTCCCGCAATGTTATACATTGGAGGGGAGGTGTTCGTTACCTGTCTTCTGGGTTAGGGGAGGTTCGATGTCTTCCGTGTGAAGCTTGAGTCAGATCTGGAAGTAAGCAGTATAGGTTATTTCAGTGTAGTATAGGGCAGTTAAGATATCCAGATCCAGAGTGTGAGAGTGTGTGGGGGAGAGAGCGAGAGTGTGTGGGGGGGAGAGAGAGAGAGAGAGTGTGTGGGGGAGAGAGAGAGAGAGAGTGTGGGAGAGAGTGAGTGGGAGAGAGAGAGAGTGGGAGAGAGAGAGAGTGGGAGAGAGAGAGAGTGGGAGAGAGAGAGAGTGGGAGAGAGAGAGAGTGGGAGAGAGAGAGAGTGGGAGAGAGAGAGAGTGGGAGAGAGAGAGAGTGGGAGAGAGAGAGTGGGAGAGAGAGAGAGTGGGAGAGAGAGAGAGTGGGAGAGAGAGAGTGGAAGAGTGAGAGAGTGGGAGAGTGAGTGGGAGAGACAGAGAGAGAGTGGGAGAGACAGAGAGAGAGTGGGAGAGACAGAGAGAGAGTGGGAGAGACAGAGAGAGAGTGGGAGAGACAGAGAGAGAGAGAGTGGGAGAGACAGAGAGAGAGAGAGTGGGAGAGACAGAGAGACAGAGAGACAGAGAGAGTGGGAGAGAGAGAGAGAGAGACATAGAGAGAGACAGAGAGAGAGACAGAGAGAGAGACAGAGAGAGAGACAGAGAGAGACAGATAAAGAGATGTCAAGGCGCCGTGACGTTGACGCTGCTCCGCGCTGATTGGATGTTTTCAAAAAACAGCTTGGCTGTCGGCTGAAAACTCCAGCGCCTCAGCGCGCCTGCGGACGCTCGCGTGAGCCCCCTCTCAAGGCATCCTCATTGAGTATGCAGGGGCTCAGCGCGGAGCGTCCGCACTGCTCAGCGCGGCCTGTCCTTCTATGGACTCGGCCAGAGAGACAGATAGAGAGAGACAGATAGAGAGAGACAGATAGAGAGAGACAGATAGAGAGAGACAGATAGAGAGAGACAGATAGAGAGAGACAGACAGAGAGAGACAGACAGAGAGAGACAGACAGAGAGAGACAGAGAGAGACAGATAGAGAGAGAGACAGAGAGAGACACACAGAAAAAGAGGGACACACAGAAAAAGAGAGACACACAGAAAAAGAGAGACACACACAGAAAAAGAGAGACACACACAGAAAAAGAGACACACACAGAAAAAGAGAGACACACACAGAAAAAGAGAGACACACACAGAAAAAGAGAGACACACACAGAAAAAGAGAGACACACACAGAAAAAGAGAGACACACACAGAAAAAGAGAGACACACAAAAATAGAGAGACACACAAAAATGAGAGACACACAAAAATGAGAGACACACAAAAATGAGAGACACACAAAAATGAGAGACACACAAAAATGAGAGACACAAAAATGAGAGACACACAAAAATGAGAGACAAAAAAAGAGAGACACAGAACACACACAGAGAGAATGAGAGACAAAGACAGAGAGAGGGCGAGGGCGACACAGGGAGAGGGCGACAGGGAGAAGGCGAGGGCGACACAGGGAGAGGGTGACACTCACAGACACACACTCACTCTCACTCACTCAGACACTCACAGACACGCAGAGACACACTCACGCAGAAGACTCACAGACACACACTCAGAGACACTCACACACAGACACACACACACAGACACACACAGACAGGCACACAGACAGGCACACACACAGACACACAGACAGGCACACACACAGACACACAGACAGGCACACACACAGGCACACTGACAGGCACACTGACAGACACACAGGCACACTGACAGACACACAGGCACACTGACAGACACACAGGCACACTCACAGACACACAGGCACACTCACAGACACACAGGCACACTCACAGACACACAGGCACACTCACAGACACACAGGCACACTGACAGACACACAGGCACACTGACAGACACACAGGCACACTGACAGACACACAGGCACACTGACAGACACACAGGCACACTGACAGACACACAGGCACACTGACAGACACACAGGCACACTGACAGACACACAGGCACACTCAGACACACAGGCACACTCACAGACACACAGGCACACTGACAGACACACAGGCACACTGACAGGCACACAGGCACACTGACAGGCACACAGGCACACTGACAGACACACAGGCACACTGACAGACACACAGACACACAGGCACACTCACAGACACACAGGCACACTCACAGGCACACAGGCACACTCACAGGCACACTGACAGACACACACACACACACAGGCACACTGACAGACACACAGGCACACTCACAGACACACAGGCACACTCACAGACAGACACACAGGCACACAGACAGACACACACACACACACAGGCACACTGACAGACACACAGGCACACTGACAGACACACAGGCACACTGACAGACACACAGGCACACTGACAGACACACAGGCACACTGACAGACACACAGGCACACTGACACACTCACAGGCACACTCACAGACACACAGGCACACTCACACACTCACAGACACTCAGTCTGTCACTCACACACTCACCGGGTCACACGTGGCAGCAGTGGGGTCTCAGCACGGCAGTGGGCCCTCCACATGGCTGGGGTGCCTCTCCAAGACATGGGACACACAGCGCAGCGTGGGCCTCAGCAGCAGCAGCAGAAGCAGAAGCAGGTCCCCCCCCCCCCCCCCCCCCGAAGCGGCCGACGCCGCAGCACGCTCCCCGGACACCCCCGGGCAGCAAGCGAGGATCGGGGGCAGGTGATTAGGGGGAGATCATGGGCAGGAGGCGGACTGGCGCAGGAGGCGCGCACGGGGGAAGCTGGGTTGGCACTTCCCCCTCTGTCCCACGTGGGGAGCGGAGGGTGCGGGGGGGGCTGGATCGCGCGCTTGTTTTGGGCTTCCCCCTCCGTCCCACGTGGGGAGCGGAGGGTGCGGGGGGGCTGGATTGCGCGCTTGTTTTGGGCTTCCCCCTCCGTCCCACGTGGGGAGCGGAGGGGGGGGGGGGCTGGGTTGCGCGCGGGGCTTGGTTTGGGCTTCCCCCTCCGTCCCACGTGGGGAGTGGGGGGGGGAGGGATGCGGGGGATTCTGGGTTGCTGGGGGGAACAGGCAGCGCAAATGGCAGGACACTCTGCTTGCCCTGTGCACGCGCGCCGGGACCACAGGATTTGCCGCCATTTTTTTTAACTTTTTTTTTAACCCAATCAGGGAGGGGGATTATTTATTTATTTAAAAAAAAAAAAAATTGGCACGAGCAGGGGAATTCATTGAGCTGCAGCACGGGTCGCCAGCTGCCTAAATCCACTCGCAACGGGCGACTGGTTATCATTATTTGTCGAGCACTATATATATATATATATATATATATATATATATATATATATATATATATATGTGTGACAGAAAATATAGACAGCGCCCTTCACACACTACACCTAAATTGCTGCAGCCCTGATAGATGTGGCAAAAAAACTAAAAGTGACTATTAGATAAAAACACAAAAGCAAAAAAGAAGTGTGCATAACATATAAAAATAAAAATAAAAAAAAGCAATAAAAAAGATATTGCCAATTAGTGTGGGTAAAAATGACACTGAGTGTCACTGGGACTTAACTAAAAAATGCAAATATAAAAAATGGGTTCATGTGATAAGCAATGAAAAATTCAATACACGATAATGAACCCATAAATGCAGTGAATATTAAAAATACTTAAGTCCACATGTGTCCATGATAAATTGATTTGCAAAAGGTCCAGGCTGCTTCTTCTTGGGCTCACCGAACTCCCACAGTACCTATTAGAGAAAAAGAGAAAAGAAGCGCCCGATCCTTGTGTAAAATCAGATGAACAAAGTTTTAATATCTCATGGACAAGACAAATGCACACTTACAATTTGTCTGATAAAATAAAGCATGTTATGGGACCTGCCCATGCACCAACTGAGGACTCTTCTTTGTGTGTGAGTGTCAGTATTGGCTCCAAAAAGGATGTTGCTGTCAGCTGCTGTCTCCAGGGGAGTAATCCTTAGTGTTTGTGAGCACTCAATCTCCACATGCAGCCGCCATTTAGCCTTTCTTCTCACACATATGTGTGTGTGTGTATATATATATATATATATATATATATATATATATATATATAGTTATACGTTACCGTTCCAAGGATTGGTAAACAAGAGACAGCACTCAATGTTGAAAATCAAAGTGTATTAGTGAAAGTAAAAATACATCCAGAAACCCAACGTTTCGGTCCTACAGAATGGGACCTTCCTCAGGGGGATCCTTTGTATCCTTTGTCCCATTCTGTAGGACCGAAACGTTGGGTTTCTGGATGTATTTTTACTTTCACTAATACACTTTGATTTTCAACATTGAGTGCTGTCTCTTGTTTACCAATCCTTGGAACGGTAACGTATAACTACATTCTCTATATGGGACGTGCACCTGTGGCTTACCAGCACCTATTGGAGTGCCAACTGCCTTATCTGACTATATATATATATATATATATATATATATATATATATATATATATATATATATACACGAAAAAGAGAAGTGGCCAACTCAATGCAGCTTAGTGGCAGATAGAGTATTACCAATTTGGTTCTTTATTAGAGAAGCTTCGTAATGCCGTTAGGTCATAATGTTTGGCGCTGTAAATGAAGCGGAGCAGGGCAACGCAGTAACTGTCCGTGAGAGGTAAATATATGTGGTCAGAATGTCAGCCCTGCGCGAGCACATATGCCGATGTGTGGAAATGCAAATGTAATATTTGTTTGCATTTTGCCTATAACCCTGTTGCCTATAAACCTTCCTTTCTGTTGATTTCCCCCCCCAAATTGAAGCTGCCAACTTAAAAAAATATGATCTAAAAAATCAGAGACTCCCCATTAGTAGAGAAGTGTGAAAGCCTTCACATTTTCTCACAATTTAGACATTTGTCAGAATTTTAACAGACTTTTACGAAAATGACTGGACCATAGAGCCCGCGATGTAATCCCTCCCCAGCACCATCCAAGGGCCTGAAACCCTTCTCCACAAAAGGCAACGCTGTTATACCATCATGCAGTGGCTGCTATAACAAAACAAATATATGATCACCTGCGCTTCATCCATGTAAGGAGCATGCAGCCAGGCGAAAAAAATGGCCATACAATAATTTTTCAATGCTGCTATAACAAAGATCTCATTTATCCTAGCTGACTTGCGGTCTATTAGCCTGGGGTATTGGAGCAATAAGACCTGTCATGGTAGGGATTCCCTGCAGCCTCGCTGTAGCCTACTATGTGTGGAGGCGCTGTACCACCCTGAAGAGAACGTAAGGATCACCGTAAGCCTGCCCTGCTCCCCACCCCATCGCGGGCTCTCGGCTCTCCTGTACTCTCGCCGGTATGCACGCACCATGTCAGTAGTAGTAACAACATGTTTCCAGAGAGGGGGGGGAACAGGTCTACATCCAACATCAAAAGAACACTAACTCCCAAATCCTGCCAGAGAGCTCCACCAGCCAGTAAGGCCACCAGTGCTCAAACCGTGACCCGTAACCTTCCAAGCCCCGCATGGAGCCATCCATCTCTCTGGTACCGTGCCTCCAGATGCAGCCACCTAATAAGCTCCCGTGCCTCAGCTATAGAGCCAGCCGGAACCGCCCATTACCAGAGCAGCTGCACAGAGGCCAAAAAACTGAGTGTGACTGGCACAGCCTGCTCACACTCCGGCTCTCAGCATATATAACCTCTACCCGGACAGCCCCCTCGGGCTCACAGCGCCGCCTACTCCCTTAGGTAAAGGAAGGGGGTGGAGCCTTGGCCTCCGTGCCGAAAGCTCAGAGCTCCTGTGTATAAAGGGCTCATGAACTTACACTGACTTTTAAAGTTTGACAGGTGTTTTTGGAAAAGTCTCAAATAACAATATTACTTTTGAGCAAATTCACTTGTCTTAGACGGGTCTGCAACCCTGCTTTTCACCATTATCACTAAGCATACAGTGCTTCCACTGCAGCAAGGGATTCTGGGAAATGTCATGCAAAGTGACACATTTTGCCTTAAATCCATTATTACATGGAGCCCTTAATCAAATGCTCACTGTTTTAAACACACACACACACACACACACACACACACACACACACACACACACACACACACACACACACACACACACACACACACACACACACACTGGATGAACTTTTGGGTTCACAAATTAAAAAAACTCAGAAACGTATGCACAAAAGTTCAATTTTATAAAAGTTTGTCCCCCCCAGGTGCTGCATGATCTGTATATCCAGTGGCAGATTTACCATTAGGGCCTATGGCGGCAGAACTTGGAGGCTTCATGCCGGCTTGCTGGCCGCTTCTGCGCAGGTGCGATCGGCAAGGGCGTAACTTCACATTGCCATGGGAACAGAAGGGTGGCATCAGGTAAGTGCTTAAGAGCGCCATTTTTTAAAATCCGCTATTCTGTGTACATCTATATGGGTTTGAAAACAATCACTGAGTTGAGAGTACTTTTTATCCTAATATTTTAGCAAAGCTCTATTCCTGTATTAACACTTTGCACCGCTGTTTAACATGTATTTTATCTCCATTTGAAAAGCCCTAGATAAGACAAATAATTTGAATTAAATACTGTTGATGTTACTGGGACTTACCAGAAGAGGTGGTTTTCAGCATAATACTGTTCCTAGTAGTAGAGCTCCCTCTAGTGTTCAGAACACAAACTGAATACTCCAAGCAGAGGGTGAAAAAGCATTAATCAGGTTAAAAAAAAAAAAAATTGGCAAATTTTGCAGACACATACATTTGGCTTGATGAGGTCTAGTGACACCACGTTTTTACCTTGGAGTGGGAGATAAAACAATTCCAGTCCCACTTTGCAACGTATACTGGACTTGGAATAACATGGAAATAAACAGGATTTGGTCAGAAGAAATTACTTTTTTTTATGATGAGTAGAATGGGACGCTGCTTTAAATCTTTGTCCTTATTTAAATCATTGACACAGCTGAACTTGTTTGGTTTAACTGGAACCCTAGTCGCGTGGAGGACTTTGGCAAAAATATGCAACTAAAACCCAGTTTAAATGAAATATTGGAAAGAGTGAAAGGTATAACCTTTTCTGCAGCAAGGTGTGTAAGTAATAAGAAAGGGTTAATAATGATTGTGACTGCAGGGGCAACATGGCTCGCATATTAAAGGTTTAGTCCAGCCATTGCCCCTATCCGTCTGGATGGATACACAGAATGTTCCCGGTATACCCGTCTAATGCTGGTTAAAACTCCGCCTGTTCTAAAAATACAGCATCATCGGTGCAACTACAACGTATTCTTCTAAATTGCCCCGGAGAGATGTTTTCCAACCATTTAGTGTGGTGGCAACTATTTTTCGTCAACTAATTATTACTATCAACAGACCTACACTATAGATGCAATAATTACTATTATGTGCATTGAATTATTTCTCTGGCCAATTGTCATGCACCATAGAATATAGTACTTATCTAAGTACTCCAAGCTGGTATGATCATTATCCTGTACATTCTTTTTAACCACAGACCTTATATTTTTTTATGAAAAAGTTCACTGTATCATACACTATACTCTATTAAGACTTTGCTTATTTTTCTATTTAGCATATTATAACGGCACTGAATCACCAATATCAGACCTTGGCGGTTCCATTATACTTTTTTAAGAAGTTCATTTAAGGCTATTTTTTGGGGCCAATTTATAGCAGCTACAATTATTTACTAAGCCGACTTAGACAACTTTCTATTCCATATAGTTAATGTATGATGCAGCTGGTTTTTTGGTACCATCCATTGCCATCCATGATGATAAAATTGAATACATTCAAGCTGCCATTAGCCGTGTTGGTGAGCCACTAGTAGGTTCACTTAGACACTTTCTAAATACATTTTTTATCAGCCTTGTGATGTTTTATTTTTCTGTTTATTGCATTATCCAATCACAAACACTCCTATTGAGGGCACAAACACCCTGTATCGGAGTCATTTACTGCATGCACAAATGTAACTTCCTGACAGTTTTGTAATATGCACTCAGCTGAAATAGGAGTTTTCTATACAATCAATCATACTCGAGCTGCCATGACACTCATATGTTGATTTCAATTGATTGTTTATCCACCTCTTTTCTATGTACATTTTATACCTTTAAGAAATGACACTGCTATTATATCATTTTTTAGCCATAATATGCAGACGCTATTTAAAAGATTACCAAGCAAAATATCACCACTACTGTATTGTATGCTAAGTTTATTAATTGCATGGATCCATTAACTGGTATATAAAGAACACCAGCACCTTAGACCGCCAGAACCTGACGAAGCAGTATTGCGAAACGCGTTGTTCAGTAGAGAAGAACTTTGATCGTCGTTGGCCACCGTAGTTTCTGAAAGTTCCTGGTCTGCAGTCCCGCAAACCGGACGTGGAAGCGAGGAGTATCTGCAACGAGGGACCGATAGGAACTCCGGTCGAGCCTCTCCGTTTACTTACAAGTGTAAGTTCATGGACTCATTTTAATTTCTATTTTTGATGTTGTGTAATAAATAGTGTACCTTTTAACAACACCTCTCCTCCATCTGTCACTACTGAGGGGATTCATCATATTGCAATAGAAGATAACCTGCAATCATCACATTTTTGACAAGTATTAACTCACATATGGCCATGTGAGTGATAACTCTTTTTTACCTTTATTCACTTTTTACCCCTATCTTCCCCCACTAATGGATACAAATCCCCATTGTCTCTTTACTTCCGAGACATACACTGAGGAAGAAAAAAGTCTGGATGCGAATTACACCGGGAAGCAGCTGCTGTAACAGAGGTGCCAGACTCTGCAACAGATGTGCAGAACAGTCAGTGGGGGAGAGGGAGGGGGGAGGGGTGGGGAGGGGAAAATCCTGCTCAGCTCAAAATAGACTTTCTAGGGAGGTGCTATCAGGGTGAAACATAAGCGTATGGGAGGAGAGAGGAAGGAACCCTATATGATGCACTCAACCCTACTAGATGAAAATAATAAACTTTTATTAATGTAATGGAAAAAAGCAAACATAACAAATATATTTAGGTTTTAAATATATTTGTTATGTTTGCTTTTTTCCATTACATTAATAAAAGTTTATTATTTTCATCTAGTAGGGTTGAGTGCATCATATAGGGTTCCTTCCTCTCTCCTCCCATACGCAGATGTGCAGAACACTCACACACGGCCGTGTGAGTGCTACAATTTGAATATATTATTATTTCAGTCATCCACTTTACCCTTTCATCCCAAGTACCTTCTACTTGTTGAGAGCCTTAGAAGAGAAGTATCTACCTTCACAGAGCTACATATACTCTGCTACATATATGAGGGCCACTCACACACGGCCATGTGAGTGAATAAATATATTATTATTATTTTAACCTCTACCACCCTGATCATATTGAACATCCATGGTCATTCCAATAATTTATGAATATATTATTTTTCTTATTTATTTATTGTGCGCTCGCTGTCACTCTGTTTCCAGAAGACAAAAGCAGCTGGGGGAATTCTGACGTGTATAGGGATATATTGTCAGCACAGCTTCAGCCAAATTCAGTGAAGTTGATTGGACGGCGCTTTACTTTACAGATGGAAAATGGCCCAAAACATACTGCGAAAGCAACCCAGGAGTTTTTTTTTAAGGCAATGAAGTGGAATATTCTGCAATGGCCGAGTCAATCACCTGATCTCAACCCGATCGAGCATGCATTTCACTTGCTGAAGACAAAACTTAAGGCAGAAAGACCCACGAACAAACAACTGAAGACAGCTGCAGTAAAGGCCTGGCAAAGCATCACAAAGGAGGAAACCCAGCGTTTGGTGATGTCCATGCGTTCCAGACTTCAAGCAGTCATTGCCTGCAAAGGATTCTCGACAAAGTATTAAAAATGAAACTTTTATTTATGATTGTGTTAATTTGTCCAATTACATTTGAGCCCCTGAAATAAGGGGACTGCGTATGAAAATGGTTGCAATTCCTAAACGTTTCATACAATATTTTTGTTCAGCCCCTTGAATTAAAGCTGAAAGTCTGCACTTCTATTTTCTATTGCATCTTGGTTATTTCATTTCAAATCCATTGTGGTGGCGTCCAGAGCCAAAATTGTGAAAATTGTGTCAGTGTCCAATTATTTCCGGATCTAACTGTATACACAAATATTATCCAAGAAGGATAAAAAGAATTCCTCTGTTTGCACTCACTAATTTTAGTGTGTGAAATACATATTTTGTAGTTAGGCTTAGATCGGTGAAGACTGTTAAAACCAAAAATAATTTTTTTTATTACATCAAATAAATCAATAGTGACTCTGTGAATAAATAAAAGGTTCTTAACAAATCCTGTTCACAAAGGGAATAATTGGTATGAGACTCTATTTAATTGTCAGACTATGAAAACACATTAATATGTGTGTCTGTGTATTTAAATCCACTCTGACTGCTCAGTATTACAATTTAATCAAATATAAATATCTGACAGCTCAGTATATTGTGGTAAATGCTAGGTTGAATGCACATCAGTGTCTAATCCCATAATAGGGAGATGATACACTTAGAGCTATATGAATATCTATATAGATTAAGTACACATCTCAGTGGCACAAGTATAGATATATTCAGTAGCCATAAAACACATGTATGTATATTGCTCGGTGTGTCTATGATAATCCTAATATAACATAGAATCCAACAGTTGTGTTCATAGAGCAATTACGTGTTGCCCGCTATAAATGTAAGCGGTCCCAAACTTGTGTGCAATAAACCAATGTTAAAGCATTAAAAGGTCACGGCGGACCTATGGACATAATAATCTCCAAATCTCTTCCATAGAGGGATCACGGCGGACCACAAATCACAATATCATAGCGTTTGCCGTGTCTAGTACACGGTATACAGATTCCCTGGAAGGTGTAGTGTCTGAGCACCAAAATACTGGCCGTGTTTCCTTCACTGAGGTGTCACCCCTCTGTGATGTCAGGATTCGACGTATGACGCGTTTCGCGTGATGAGACACGCTTCTTCAGAAAGGAGGAGTCTTAAATACACAGACACACATATTAATGTGTTTTCATAGTCTGACAATTAAAGAGTCTCATACCACTTATTCCCTTTGTGAACATGATTTTTTAAGAACCTTTTATTTATTCACAGAGTCACTATTGATTTATTTGATGTAATAATTTTTTTTTTTTTTGGTTTTAACAGTCTTCACCGATCTAAGCCTAACTACAAAATATGTATTTCACACACTAAAATTAGTGAGTGCAAACAGAGGAATTCTTTTTATCCTTCTTGGATAATATGTGTGTATGCTTGTTTACTTTCCTCATGCACCCTATTACTGATCAAAAATATGATCTATATTCTATACTAGGATGAGCGGTTAAAACCATTTAGTTTATTGTTATTGCGGGACTTCTATTGTCCTATCATTATAACCAGCTCCCACTCAAATAAAGAGTTATATATTTTTTATCACTAGGACATTATTTAGTCTTTTTTAAATAAAATATCCACATGGCAGGTTTCCTGAGTAACCAACAAGATTTTGAGATTTGGACTAGTGAAGCAATCAATATTTTTCCAATAAAGATATACCTCAAGACATAACACAAACAAAAGATATAAAAACCTATTTCTCCAATTTAGATCGAGTATACACATCACAAGCAAAAATATGGTGGGAGATAACTAGTCTCACAAATTATATTAAATCTGACCTGGTACCAAGAGGACTGAGAGTGAGACTACAACCCTCCCACCCGATTACAGACAATTTATTTATCAACAATTGGGAAAAGATTCTTTTGGAATGTTCAACACAACTTATGAAATTGTTAATAGAATATGAATCTAAAAGATTAGAGACTGTGAGAAATGAGATAGAAACCCAAAGACAAGATTTACAGACATGGCAAGAAAACCCTGACTTTGAAGCTTTGGAAATTAACCTCAAATCCAATGTGGATAAGTTAACCAAAGAAATCAAAGAACGAAAACATAAAAAATATCTTAGGGATTTTGCGGATTTTAGAGATGGGAATATATTCAAATATAGAACACGCCCCTATAAGAATAAATCACAGAGTTACCGAGAATCATCAAGTGAATGGGAGGCATCTGTAAGTGACTTAGAACCAGAGACAGGGTCGAGCACTATAAAAACAACATACACCATCAATCCCAATATCCCTCCCCTAATTTTAATTACCACAAAGAAGTAAACCTCATTTTTTTTAGAAGATCCAGGTTTATATACCCACCCCCCCACAAGAGAAAAACTAGAAGGGGAAAGGGAGGACTACTTAAGAAACAGAGAGAAATGTGGTTATCAAGGGAGAGGAGGTCAGAGGAGACGCCAACGAACGGAAAAGAATCGCAGGTAATCAATTTATCCTTGAAAATACTCAATCCTGACCATATCAGGGTACTATCCAGAGGTCTATCCTTCTGTCCGACAAACAACATAGACATTTTTTGAAACAGTCAAAGACTTTAATCTTTTCTCACGAAAGCTCATATTACACAAATTCTTCCGTAGACGCATGCATACAAAGAATAAAAATACACCTTTTGAACAGTTTGATTTTAGAGATGAACACATTGTAAGAACTTTGAATAACCTTCTAGAGGAAAGTGAGAGAACCCCACGAGAGGGTCCCTTCACGGACCTAAAAAACAAATCCTCTTTCGTGCCTCCATTCCAAACATGTAACAATGTGGAAGTTTTCACAAAAATGGTTACCAAAGATCTTACAAACCTCTATAAAAGCAAGAGTAGACAAAACTTAACATACTATGAAAAATTGGCACTAAAAGATCTTGAAAATGACAACAAATTATAATCAAGCCATCTGACAAAGCAGGAAATGTAGTTGTCTTGAATCAAACTGATTATGTTACCGAATGCATGCGAATACTGTCAGACAAAAAATGCTATACAGTCCTCAAAGCAAATCCAACACAAAACTACTCAAGGGAACTTAAAGCCATTCTCCAAAAAGGACTGGAACAAAAGCTCATATCAAAAAATGAGTTTGAATTCATGCAAATCAAATCACTACAAATAGCTACATTTTATCATTTACCAAAGATACACAAGAACAAAAATCCCCCACCGGGGAGACCGATTATATCGGGCATTAATAATTTAACAAGTAACATCAGTGTTTATCTAGGTCGACTTTTAAGACCATTTGTTAGCGCCTTGCCATCGTACATAAGAGATACTAAAGATGTACTTCTGCATTTGGAAGGTATTACCCTTGAACCTAATTCTTACTTAGTAGGTTTAGACGTAGAAGGTCTTTATTCATGCATACCCCATGAATATGGCATAAGAGCAGTGAAATATTTCCTTAGAGCAAGGGATGAAAATTCCAAACTTCATAATGAACTCATTCTACAACTCTTAGATATTGTACTAAGCCATAACTACTTTCTGTTCAACAACAAGATGCACCTACAAATACAAGGTACAGCCATGGGGACCACTTGCACTCCCACCTACACCAATTTATACCTAGGCTGGTGGGAGGAAACAGTGGTCTTCATGGAAGAACTGGAAAGATTTACTATACATGTTATAAAATGGCTTAGATACATCGATGATGTGCTTTTGGTGTGGGATGGCACAGAATAACTCCTAAAAGAATTTATTCAGGTACTAAACACCAATGAACATAATCTCAAACTTACGTACCAAATAAGTAAAGACCAAATAGAATTTTTGGATATTACAATTTCTAAATCTGAAAGAGGAGAAATACACACAAGTATATATCGTAAACCGACAGCAACAAATACACTGATATGAGCTTTTGTTCCAGTCCTTCTCTCTCTCTAGACTGTGGGACATTGTGTGGGGTTACTGGACACGGGGTGGGATTACCCGGTGGGAGGAGGTTGCATCTTGCGAGACGCCGTAGTAGTGTCTCCTCTAGGGAGGGACAACTGTTATTATATGCAAGTTCGTATATGCTCACGAGTAAAGTTATTGGTTGTAATATATATGCTGTGGTGTGATATATATATTGTCCTGCGAGGATCACTCCCCCTCGGGTGGTAGCCGTCGCAGGTGGAGGCGCTGCACCGAATATGAGTTTACTCTTGTTATTACTATTCGTGCCCCAGGCTCCCCGTGGCGGAGGCTTAGGCCCCCTGTGAGCCTAACTGGTAAAGCACCACACCTGGTAACACTGAGTTACCCGCACACACACATTATATGTGATTTGTATGGGGGAATATCCGTTACACTTGTTTACTTTCCTCATGCACCCTATTACTGATCAAAAATTTGATCTATATTCTATACTAGGATGAGCGGTTAAAACCATTTATTTTATCGGACCTAACTGTAGGTTGCTGTGTGTAATAATAACCCTGGTCACATACACAAGTCATGTGCTCACAGGTGTGCCATTTGTGACACATCCCATAACCGTCTAATTACCATCTCCACACTTTGCATGTAAATCACTTAGACCCAGATCTACAAAAGGGTGATAAACGTTAGCATGCCATTAAGCGCTGCCAACGGGGGCGGAGAACCAGGACAAGTGTCTTGGGCCTGGAGGCTGTGGGGGGCATGGACGGCCGGTACTGAAAGTTGGGCCTGGTCAGAAGCCAGGCTCAACTTCTGCATCCAGCTGCCAGGCCTCTGGTCGCCACCGCCAGGCCTCGGCACCCGGCTCTCCACCTGCCGCATCCCTTTGTGTTGTATGTTTGCAAAATCCCGAACTGCCAAATAAATAACTTCTGAAATCTTTTTTTAACTGTGAAACCTTTAAGTTCACTAAAATAGAGCTGGTCTTTTTATGACAGATTCAATTTGTAACCAAACGAGCATATGTATGCAAAATTCTCGCCGCGGACGAACAAGCAACAGTCAGCGGCGACGTGTCTGCCTCAATGGAGCTGCGGGTGGACAATGCTTCTGAAAGGGACATCCCCTAGCTAATCATGTGTGAGAGTAGTGGTTGATAGCTATAACTGCATATCATCTGCGTAGATATCATACCTAAGGCCAAAAGTGTTGATGAGGTCACCAAGTGCTCGTCTGTAGAGAGAGAAAAGGAGAGGTCCCAGAACAGAGCCCTGAGGTACAGCTACAGACAGATCAACAGAAGACGAAGACATGTTAGCAACAGGCACAGAAAACGTGCAATGGGAGAGTTATGATGAACCAGGATAGGGCTTTGTTGCAGATACCAAGAGAGGTTAGACTATAAAGAAGATAAGTGATCGACATTATCAAAAGCAGCACAGAGATCAAGTAGGATTAGTAGGTGAAAATGACTATGGGATTTTGTTTCTTGTAGATCAGTGGCTACTTTAGTGAGCATACTGTGGTTGTTGTGGCCTGTACCAAAGCCAGAGTGTAAAGGATCCAGGAAGGCATGGGAATTAAGAAAGTTGATCATACAGGAGAACACGAGACATTCTAGCAGTTTGAAAGCAAAAGGCGGGGGGGGGGGGATACATGGTGGTAGTTAGGAAGGCACATAAGGTCCAGGGTGCTTCTGAGAGTAGGTGTGACCACAGCATGCATAAACGAGGAGGAGAAAATCCCAGAGGATAGGGCGGTATTGAAGATGTGGGGACTAAGATAGGAAGAGTTCTGATAAGGTGTGAGTGAATCCGATGGAGCGCGGACATGTGGTAGAGGGAGAAGAGAAAGTCGGTTTAGAAACGTCTTTTGGAGAAAGGAGTCAAGTTTGGAAGGAGGTGGTTTAGGTAAAAACACATTCCTCTCCCATCAATAGTTCTCATCACGGAGATTCATGTTCTCAAGCGCCTTTGGAAAACTCTACAGTATTTTGAAAAGTCTTTTTTTTATCCAAGTCTGGAAGCCAAAAAGGATCTGGAGTTTATTTGATGCTGCTTTGTTGTTTGATCCCACACATAGTGTGAAGTATGTAAGGAAGAAAACTAGACGTATTTTTCAGACTTTGTCATAAAAGACAAAATTACATCTTGATAATCTATTACAAATCATGTAACATGTTTGATGTACCTCCTACCCCATTCATATGGAAAGCAGATGATTAGGAAATTATGAAACAGGAAATTGTTATACGAGTCGGGAGAAATAAAATAATAACTAACTTAGTAATTAAAGTTGACATTCTGCTTAAGTCTAGCGGATCTCAAGATTAATGCATGTTCTGACATATGTTAACTCCTTAGCTGTGTATAAGTAATAGGTTTACAAAATCATTCCATTGTGATGCCATGTAATGTTATGATATTTGCTGTCTTTTTTTTATATTGACATTTTTTTTGCAGGAAGTGCCATTATGTTCCATTTTTCAGATTGATCACATACTTGTGTGAAATTGAAGTTGTATGAAATTACCCAGTAGTTGTGAGGTTGCAGAATTGGAGCAACATTTCTACAAATAAATAGTAGCAGATTTATCAAAGTTATTTTTTATTTTTTTAATTGAAAGCAGAGATTATTTATGCAGACATTACATATTTGGGCTGTTTTTTTTTAACCAGTGATGCCCCAGATTTTCATCACCAAAAATGTACTTTTTGTATAATGAAGGTACCTGTTTGGCTGTAAAATTGGAGATTTGGGCATTATGTTATATCGTGTGCATTGCTATTGCCCTAATTTTTCTTCCCCAAGGAGACATTTGATACTTACTGTAACCCCTCCAGCTGTTTGTTGATCACGATCACATGATCTTATATGGGAAATGTTTTGCTACTTGCTTCCTACTGTATATCTTCCTTCCAAGAAGGACTTTAGACGTCATTTGGATGGTGCTACTGGGGTTTCCCATGTTAACAGTGCAATAAATGTGCAGCTTGGGAGTAAACTCTGATGATTCAATTCCCCCTTTCCCCCGGGCCACACACACACATACAATTCCTCCCCTACATTACAGTACCCCCCCCCCCACACACACACACAATAGACAAATTATAATAACCACACACACTACAATAACCCACCCACCAGGCACACACTACATTAACCCCCGCACACCCCAAACACACTACAATAACCTCCCCCAATCCACACACACACACACACACACACACACACACACACACACACACACACACACACACACACACACACACACACACACTACAATAACCCCCCCACACACACTACAATAACTTCACACACACACACACACACACACACACACACACACACACACACACACACACACACACACACACACACACACACACACACACACACACACACACACTACAATAACCTCCCGCACACACTACAATAACCTCCCACGCCCACCCACGCACACACTACAATAACCTCCCACGCCCACCCACGCACACACTACAATAACCTCCCACGCCCACCCACGCACACACTACAATAACCTCCCACGCCCACCCACGCACACACTACAATAACCTCCCATGCCCACCCACGTACACACTACAATTACCTCCCACGCCCACCCACGCACACACTACAATAACCTCCCACACCCACCCACGCACACACTACAATAACCTCCCACGCCCACCCACGCACACACTACAATAACCTCCCACGCCCACCCACGCACACACTACAATAACCTCCCACACCCACCCACGCACACACTACAATAACCTCCCACACCCACACACACACTACAATAACTTCCCCATACACACACTACAATAACTCCCCCTCTCACACACATTACAATAACCTCCCCCACCCACACACACACTACAATAAAACCCCCACACTAAAATAACTTATTCTATCCTTATTTACTACCTTTAACAGTTGATATTGAAAATGTATAGAACTGGCTGTAGGTGAACCCCTCTGTTGTGCCTGGTTGATGGTGACTAGTGTAGTGCTTTTTGATCTCTATAATTTTTGCCTGAACAAGAGAGCTTACAATCTAATTATGCTGCACTATATAGCATTGTTAGCACCCTGTTTGCCCTTTAAATTAGTCAAGTGAGACATGAAGCAGGAACGAACTGCTCACGCTTTGAAGCATTTTCCAAAGACCATTTATTCTCTTTAGAAAACATTTGTTTTTAGCAATGCCTTATGGCTTGTGTGTGTGGGAATGCACACGTAGAATAAGATCACATAGTCGTGGAACAGACACATTGTCACAGGATAGGAATGCAAAGAGTGAAAGGAAATGGAACCACCCTAGCCATTCCCAAATTAGAGTCACGACAATGTCTGGTAATTAAGAAATTATGTAGTTGTCCGGTTTATAACCACCCCAGCCACCGGGGGGGGGGGGGGCTTCCCTTCCCTTCCCACCCATGGGTCATGCCGGGTCGGGGCAGATTACCTGCAGTTTCATATTGCAACATAATTATTTTATGTTTCTTTCTGATTTCTACATACAAGTTTGCACGCTTTTCCCCCAGTTTCGCAAACCTGTATTTGGGAGAGTGGGAGAGTCAATTTATTTGGGCCAATAATCCCTTCAGCAAACATATCATTACATGGCGTCGCTTTATAGATGATATTATGTGTGTGTGGGATGGTGACCTTGAGTCCATCAACCAGTTCATGCTATTCATGAATAATAATGATTATAATTTAATCTTTACGCATCATACTGATAGCATTTTCAGTGGATTTTGTAGATCTCAAATTGATAGCTTCGCCTAATGGTGTTGTTGTGACTGAAACATTCTTCAAGGAAGTAGACATGAACAATCTTTTGATGGCCACAAGCAATCACAAGAACACCTAGATTCGTAATATCCTAGGTGGCCAATTTATGAGACTGAGGAGAAACTGTAGTAATATTGAGATGTTTGATAAACAGGCCGACAAACTTCTACTTCGTTTTATTGAGGATGACTGCAGTCCACCCCACGAGAGCCACAGACGTCACACCACAGCAGAGGATTCGTATTACATTAAGTGATTAGTTAGCTGCTAATGAGCACAAGATCTTGCAGTATTATCAGTTTGTACATATATGCCTAGTCACTTCTGAGGTTCTACTGTTGCTCTCACAGATTTGTGCACTATTGTTAATCTGTTTAGACAGTCTATATGCATAGATATTTATTTTTAGCACTATTGATGTTCATGTACCTATAGGATAGACTTATTGCTAATAGACAGACCAACTATTTTGGTTTATCAGTTCATTATTCATCCTTATTCATTTGGTGAGAGGTAGTAGGTTGAAGGTGTGTAAACTAGGGAAGTACCATAGGCTGTTTACAGTCTGTGGGAACGGGCATGATTAAGGGGCATTTGGATCCGAAACGTCACCCCCCTACATTTTTAGCGCCTTAAACTTTACGTGTATTGTATGTTGTTCACCTTCCTTTGTTGTTTTTTTTTTATGTTTCATCCCCCTTGTTCCCCTTCCTCCCCTCCTCTCCCTCTGTACTGTTTTTCTCCACAAACTGTACTCTCCAGACTCTATGCCTGGGCTGATTTTGTAGCTGCTATTACATTCAATACATTGATCCTCTTGTTGACAGATTTTGTCTTTATTCCTTTATTGTGTGCTGGGGACCCCTATATATATTACTGACTTGCTTGGGGGTTAGAGGTTGCCCCTTGTTCCTGTGTACCATATTATTTACTTTCCATACGGATTTGGTTGTGGAGTGCTAACTATCACACATACTTTTGGTACCCAGAGTGTAGATCCAGAATGTTTCCTTGGCACACAGTTTCTTGAACATATCCCCAACTAAAATTGAGGGTGGGACAACTTCAAGGCCCATAATGGACATAGTCTTTGGATCTTTTTGATGTTTTTCCAAAAAATATCTGGACAGACTATGCATCTGAAAGCCCTTTATAACATTACGATGGTGTTCAAGAAACCGTGTTGCCAATGTACGTATTGTCCTACCAATGTATTGTGACCCACAACTACAAGAGATGGCATTCACAACATATGTGGATAGACAGGTGATACTGCCCACTACTAGATGTTTTGAATGATTGCTGTGTGAAACAATCTCTTGTGTTGGTTTGAGGTGCTTGCATGTAATGCAGTGACCCCTTCCACATAGATGGTTACCACTTACCCATGAACTCTTTGCTAGATTAACAGATTTTACTGATTTTAGTTGGCTAGGCACCAAGATGGTTTTAATGCTCCTAGCCTTCTTAAAGACAACTGGGATCCGTTCAGGCAACTTTGAACCAATATACGGGTCACTCTTAAGGATTCTCCAATGTTTGTTTATAGTTCTTTTGATCAGATAAGTACCGGGATTATAATTAGTAATGAACTTGGGAGGCTCATATATATGATCCACCAGGTTCACATTACTAGTGGTACCACAGTTCTTTATCTGTTTATTCCTGGAATGTTCCAGAAGATATACCCTATCTATTTTAGATATAGATTCCAGAGTCTCGAGAACCTGTCTTCTGTCATACCCATTGTTCACAAAACTATCAACCAATAGTTGACTTTGGATGACAAAGTCAGACTCTGACGTACAATTCCTACTGATACGCAAAAACTGACTTCTTGGAATATTGTCCACCATCTTTTAGAACGATTACTAGATGCATGCATGTAACCATTAGTAGACACAGGTTTGAAGCGTGTTTTCATGCAGATCTTGCCATCTGTGCCCGCAGAGAGTTCCAGATCTAAAAATACAATTCTATGAGGGTCAATGTGATAGGTAAACTTGAGATCCATGTCATTGTTGTTGAATGAGGAGAGGATGGTGGACAGTTCCTCTTGATCCCCATCCCACACAATGACAAGGTCATCTATGTAACGACCATAGAACATCAGGTGCGCCCCCAGCCGAGCATCCCCCCAAACATGACGGCTCTCCCACAGCCCCATGTAGAGGTTTGCATAGCTGGGGGAGAATCTGGTGGCCATGGCCGTACCACAGGTCTGCAAATAATAACGTTCCATAAAAAGAAAATAATTGTGTTCCAGTATAAATTGTATACTGGAAAGAAGGAATTCTCTCTGCATGGCACACAGGGCAAAATCTGTTTCACAAAAATGTCTGATTGCTCCCATACCCTTGTGATGTTTGATACAGGTATAGAGAGCGACCACGTCATACGTGGCCCAAAGGTAGGAGTCCTTCCAAATAATCCCAGAGGTGGAGTCAATGACATGCAAAGGGTCTCTCAAATAAGATCTTAGTTTGACCACATATGGTTGTAAAAAATGGTCCACATATTGGGACACATTTGACGTCATTGAGTCGTGCCCCCCCCCCCGCCCCCGAGACTATTGGTCTACCAGGAGGAGTGTCTAGAGTCTTGTGAATTTTTGGGATATGGTAGAAGACAGGCGTTCTCGGATGTACTAAATACAAATATTTAAACTCTGAGGGGCTAATGAAACCCTTACCCTGTGCATCCTGAAGATGTTCTCTAAACAAAAGTTGGTACTGTTCAACCGGATCCTGGTTAAGGGCATTATAGGAGGCACCATCCTGCAGTAACCGATAGGCCTCTAACAAATAGTCAGATCTATCTTGCAGAACAATGCCTCCTCCCTTATCTGCCTGTCTAATGACAACATCGTCCATATCCTTCAAGGCTTTTAATTCTGTTTTTTCATCTTTTGACAGATTATCATGATTAGTATTAGACAAATGAGTATTCTTCTGACACATGGTCGCCAAATCCTGGAGTGCCATGGTATAAAACGTGTTTTTGAACCCTCCCTTAGACTCATACGGGAAGTAAGTAGACCGTGGCTTAAATGGGGAATGTACAATGGTCATTATTTCCTCCAGCGTGTCTAAACCCATTGTCCCTTGTCTGTTTAAAGAATTAGTGCCTTGAATGATATTTATATCCTCTGATTGGGCAGCATCCACCTGACAGGAAGAAACTAAACCAGGTATGAAATCCTGGGAGACCTGTGTGAGTGGATCCCGCATATTGGTTCCAGAAGGCAGCACAGTGGAAACATTAACATCCTCCAAGGGGTACTGTGTATACAAAGTATCCACAGCTATAGCCTGATCTTCATTCAAATAGACCGACATGTCCATAATGGAATTAAGATCCTCCAATCTAATGAGATTCGAGGCTTCCCCAAGTGCCATGTCAGGTTGCGCTAGCACCGAGGTCATTGCTTGGATACATTTATTTTCCTGAGTGTTGAATGTAATGCTACTCAAGTCCCTCTGTCCCTGCATAGAAAAGTGTCTCATAAAAGTAATCTTCCTAATAAACCTATTAAGATCCACAAATACGTCAAAACTAGTAGGTGTATTATCTGGACAAAAGGATAACCCCTTGGACAGAAGTAAAATTTCTGAGGGAGTGAGTGTATGTTTGGAAAGATTGTAAATACCATACTCCATTGGTCTCTCCTCTAATCGATCCCTGTTTTTCTTCCTTTGCCCGCGCTGGCCCCCTCTTGATCCTCTAAACTTCTTTTTGGTCGTAGAGGGGTATTTGGGCCTTGTATTTGTTGTTTTTCCCACAATGGGCAGTTCTTCCCCTCTCTTGATTGTCTTCCTGTAGGCTCTTCTCAAAAAAAGGAAAAAATGGAAGCAGCTGTGTTAGAGGTAACTACAGGTACCGTTGGTTTGGGTACAGAGACTCCCAATGGTAGGGATTTTGGTCTGGCACCACTTAGATGTATTTTCTGTTCATGTTCTCCATTGCTTTCACTACTATTATCATTACGATCTTCCTGAAGGATCTCATACCTGTTACTCGTTACTAGCAATGAACAGAATTTCCTTTAACTTCTTTGGATCTTTCTTGTAGTTTCATAAGATTGTGGTTACTCTTATCCCTTTTATCTTTAGAGTGATCCCTATATATTTTGTTATTATTTTTAGAGTGATAATTACGGTGATATCCCCGTATTTTTACGCCAATCTTGAACCCTACCATTGGCATAATCATTACTATCCCGTGCAAATGTATTGCTCTTTCTTGTTATAAGTTCCTGTTCATGCATAACCACTTTTTTGGTCACCATTTCATCCAATTCGTTAAATTCTAGCTTATCAACATATGGTTTTAAAGTCTTTTGAACATTCTCTATCGCTACTTTCAACTCTTCTAATTTTTCCTTTCTATAGGATATTAATAACCTTATCAAGGCAAAGGAACAGTTCTCCAGATTGTTCCAAATAGTTGAAAATTCAACATTGGTCTCTGTAACAGGGGAGTAATCCCTGTTCAAGTAATGTGCCTTTAATCTAGCAGTGTGGTGGTTAACTGCTGATAGTCAATTAATAAACACCACCTGCCTGATTTAGATTGCTTACAAAAGCCTGTCTGTTGAGACAGGAAGTGACTCCTTAGCTCACTTGTGAGCTGAACTTTGGAGACAGAGCAGTGGTTCTTGAGTCTCCCAGGAGAGACTGACCAAGAGAACACAGATCTCTGGAGCTGACAAATAAGACAAATAAGTGTTCCTTCCAAGACTCAATGCTTTCCTCGCCTGCGGGGACAGGAACCATTCCTGTAAACGCCTTCAACTTCCTGTAATTTTGAGCTTGGGCGGACGTAGTTATAGCTTCCACAAGCTGCGGGAATGTCACTCCTAGCATGGAGCCGCCACTGTCTGAGGAACTTACGATCCCCGCTCCCTGACTGTTAGGGGTTGGGGTGAAGCTGTTCACTAACCGGTTAGGGACCGGTGATGTTGGCGGGCTACCGGCCCAGCTGGTGGCCCCTTGCCTAGCATCAGAAGAGAAGGTCACTCGGGGTAGAGATATGTCTGATCTGATGGGGGTGCTGGCGGCCATATCTTTGTCTTCCCAACCCGCATGTCTGGTAAGGGAAGTTACGTGACTGGAAACGGTTCCAGGGTAAATTAGAGGGCACCCTTGCGGTAAAGTCTCTGGTAGATACACTACTCGTGGGCCTCTCTCAGGGGGTATAGCTTGTTCGGTGGCCAGCAATAGGGTGTTCTCTTGCCGGTCAATGTTGTAGTGCTTGGTGATGAGGCGGGCGCCCACCAGACCAGGTAATGTCCTTACTGCGCTGCAGACCGTAAACATGGATACATCGGCAGGTACCCCGTCTACGGCGACTACGTGTCGCAGGAGCTCTCCTAGCTTTTCGGCCCAGTCAGCCACTTGTTGGGGCGTGAGCACAGACATGCTGACTGATAGGATACTACGTGAACTACTGAGTAGGGCACCCCAGGACTGCATCTCAGCAGCGCCTCCAAATGTAACGGGTATTCCCTGTGAATACAGATGCTACTACTGCTGTGTATAACTGTGTGGCTCTCAGGAGCCTAAGCCTCCGCTTGGGGAGCCTGGGGTACATACATATAACTCAATCTCGTGGTGCAACACCTCCACCTGCGATGGCTCCCGCCAGAGGAGGAGTGGTTCCGCACAGGACAAATATATATATATATCACTACACACACCCCATGTAAAATAACCAATGACTTTACTGTATAGCATATACTTATTCATATATCAACAGGTGTCCCTCTCTAGAGGAGACACTGACTACTGCGTCTCGCAGGATGCTCCCACCTACACCGGGTGATCCCACCCCATGTCCAATAACCCCACACAATATGTCCCGCACCCTTAAAGGGAGATGATATGTGTGACTGCGCAGCCACTAGTCCAGTATTAATAATATATGTAGGATCATTGGTGCACTTGTTGATGGTTACCTGCCGAGCACTCCAGTGCCCGGGCCTGCCAAGGAGATTCACAAAGGATCCGAAGGCTGACGAATTCAGGACTACCGTCCGGGGCGATCCCACCGGAAGGCTGCTGCAGCGGCAGCGGAGGTCTGAGCCCAAACCTCTGGATGGACGCGTCCGCTTTGTCCCTAACTGACTCTGTGTAGTAAAGGGCAGGGTTCCTAACCTGGGGCCTGTCCCTACAACACTCAAACTACTGGTGACTCAGGGCTATCTGGGGCCTAGGGGGGCAGCTGGCCTAGTGCAGGGAGTCACTGACTCCTGCACCCTACCTCTGTCCTCTAGCTGCTCCTGACGCCGACTAACGTGGGCTCAGCGCGCCAAATGTATCCAATCTCCCCTGCAGGGAGATCCTACAGCCCTATTGGCTACCTGGCGTCACCTGACTCTGCCCCTGTGCACCCTGGGGGACTGTATTCTTCTTTGGAGCTATTCTCCCATTGGCACCTCACGCGCACTTCCTTTGCGCATGCGCGAACGTCCCGTCTGCTCACTGCGCCGAAATACCCACTGCGCATGCGTGCACAGTCCAACATAGCGGCGCCCTGCACTGCATCCCCGGCAACCCCCACACAAGTTCCTATCCACCCCCACTCCTGCACCCAGCCAACGGGTCAGCCATGGGGCTCGGCGGCACCCGCGATCGCCAGCAAGGTGAGGGGGGGGTCAACAGGCAGGGGGGACCTGGCTACATCACATTATGACGTTGTTCAAGAAACCGTGTTGCCAACGCATTGTCCTACCAATGTATTATGATCCACAAATACAAGAGATAGCATACACAACATATGTGGATAGACAGGTGATACTGCCCACTACTAGATTTTTTGAATGATTGCTGTGGGAAACAATCTCTTGTGTTGGTTTGAAGTGCTTGCATGTAATGCAGCGACCCTTTCCACATAGATGGTTGCCACTTACCAATGACCTATTTGCTAGATTAACAGATTCTACTGATTTTAGTTGGCTAGGCACCAAGATGGTTTTAATGCTCCTAGCCTTCTTAAAGACAACTGGGATCCATTCAAGCAACTTTGAACCAATATTCGGGTCACTCTTAAGGATTCTCCAATGTTTGTTTATAGTTCTTTTGATCAGATAAGCTGATTATACTTAGTAATGAACTTGGGAGGCTCATATATATGATCCACCAGGTTCACATTACTAGTGGTACCACAGTTCTTTATCTGTTTATTCCTGGAATGTTCCAGAAGATATACCCTATCTATTTTAGATATAGATTCCAGAGTCTCGAGAACCTGTCTTCTGCCATACCCATTGTTCACAAAACTATCAACCAATAGTTGACTTTGGATGACAAAGTCAGACTCTGACGTACAATTCCTACTGATACGCAAAAACTGACTTCTTGGAATATTGTCCACCATCTTTTAGAATGATTACTAGATGCATGCATGTAACCATTAGTAGACACAGGTTTGAAGCGTGTTTTCATGCAGATCTTGCCATCTGTGCCCGCAGAGAGTTCCAGATCTAAAAATACAATTCTATGAGGGTCAATGTGATAGGTAAACTTGAGATCCATGTCATTGTTGTTGAATGAGGAGAGGATGGTGGACAGTTCCTCTTGATCCCCATCCCACACAATGACAAGGTCATCTATGTAACGACCATAGAACATCAGGTGCGCCCCCAGCCGAGCATCCCCCCAAACATGACGGCTCTCCCACAGCCCCATGTAGAGGTTTGCATAGCTGGGGGAGAATCTGGTGGCCATGGCCGTACCACAGGTCTGCAAATAATAACGTTCCTCAAAAAGAAAATAATTGTGTTCCAGTATAAATTGTATACTGGAAAGAAGGAATTCTCTCTGCATGGCACACAGGGCAAAATCTGTTTCACAAAAATGTCTGATTGCTCCCATACCCTTGTGCTGTTTGATACAGGTATAGAGAGCGACCACGTCACACGTGGCCCAAAGGTAGGAGTCCTTCCAAATAATCCCAGAGGTGGAGTCAATGACATGCAAAGGGTCTCTCAAATAAGATCTTAGTTTGACAACATATGGTTGTAAAAAATGATCCACATATTGGGACACATTTGATGTCATTGAGTCGCCCCCCCCCCCGCCCCCCAAGACTATTGGTCTACCAGGAGGAGTGTCTAGAGTCTTGTGAATTTTTGGGATATGGTAGAAGACAGGCGTTCTCGGATGTACAAAATACAAATATTTAAACCCTGAGGGGCTAATGATACCGTTACCCTGTGCATCCTGAAGATGTTCTCTAAACAAAAGTTGGTACTGTTCAACCGGATCCTGGTTAAGGGCATTATAGGAGGCACCATCCTGCAGTAACCGATAGGCCTCTAACAAATAGTCAGATCTATCTTGCAGAACAATGCCTCCTCCCTTATCTGCCTGTCTAATGACAACATCGTCCATATCCTTCAAGGCTTTTAATTCTGTTTTTTCATTTTTTGACAGATTATCATGATTAGTATTAGACAAATGAGTATTCTTCTGACACATGGTCGCCAAATCCTGGAGTGCCATGGTATAAAACGTGTTTTTGAACCCTCCCTTAGACTCATACGGGAAGTAAGTAGACCGTGGCTTAAATGGGGAATGTACAATGGTCATTATTTCCTCCAGCTTGTCTAAACCCATTGTCCCTTGTCTGTTTAAAGAATTAGTGCCTTGAATGATATTTATATCCTCTGATTGGGCAGCATCCACCTGACAGGAAGAAAATAAACCAGGTATGAAATCCTGGGAGACCTGTGTGAGTGGATCCCGCATATTGGTTCCAGAAGTCAGCACAGTGGAAACATTAACATCCTCCAAGGGGTACTGTGTATACAAAGTATCCACAGCTATAGCCTGATCTTCATTCAAATAGACCGACATGTCCATAATGGAATTAAGATCCTCCGATCTAATGAGATTCGAGGCTACCCCAAGTGCCCTGTCAGGTTGCGCTAGCACCGAGGTCATTGCTTGGATACATTTATTTTCCTGAGTGCTGAATGTAATGCTACTCAAGTCCCTCTGTCCCTGCATAGAAAAGTGTCTCATAAAAGTAATCTTCCTAATAAACCTATTAAGATCCACAAATACGTCCAAACTGAATCTGGCCTTGTTGAATTGATATATAAGTATGTTCCTGATGTTGAAACTCTCTGTATAAGACTGAATCTGGCCTTGTTGAATTGATATATAAGTATGTTCCTGATGTTGAAACTCTCTGTATAAGACTGAATCTGGCCTTGTTGAATTGATATATAAGTATGTTCCTGATGTTGAAACTCTCTGTATAAGACTGAATCTGGCCTTGTTGAATTGATATATAAGTATGTTCCTGATGTTGAAACTCTCTGTATAAGACTGAATCTGGCCTTGTTGAATTGATATATAAGTATGTTCCTGATGTTGAAACTCTCTGTATAAGACTGAATCTGGCCTTGTTGAATTGATATATAAGTTAGTATGTTTGAATGTAAAAAGTATTTTTTTTTTTTCCTTTCCTCTTAACTCTGTGCTGTTAATTGAACAAATGGAACAAGGTGACTGATTGGGGAGGGGGAGGGTCATGTGACCTTTTTTTGTGTATAATACTAACAGCTCAGCTGCATTGGGCAGGAACTGCATTAGGCAGTGAGGCATTTAAAGTGAGGTTTTTAAGTGATACAGTTAGTGAGGTTTTTAAGTGATACAGTTAGTGAGGTTTTTAAGTGATACAGTTAGTGAGGTTTTTAAGTGATACAGTTAGTGAGGTTTTTAAGTGATACAGTTAGACTACAGTTTGACTAGAGGTGACTGGGGACTGAATCTACTGCACACTCTTTTACTCAATACAACAAATGGTAAGCTATTCAGATCACACTATGATCCCATGCTTGTTAGCCTGCATGGTTTAACCCCCCACCCTTTTACAACTTCTTTCACTGCAGCCTCTCCCAAAACTGAATGCATAAAACACTGAAACCCTGAATTGACCCTAGCATTGCAATGCAGCAAAACACATGACAAGGTACAGGTTCACCCCTGCTGTTTAGTCTGCACACACTCACTCTGCTCATAACAGCTCCATGCAACACTGCCTACCTCTGGCATCATGAACCTGCTATGTCTTCTAACTTTTTTCTTTCTCCTGGCCTCATGGAGATGTTACTCCCTCTATCCACTACAAACTCCTCCATCCTGGCCCGCACCCAACATCACCATACACCCTGGACTACTCAAAAGCCTTGCACTATCTACTGAATGTTGGTGGAGAACTCTAAAAACCAGCACACCAACCACTGCTCACTCTAATGGAAAACACCACAAATTTACAACTTGTAAACAACTACCCAAATTTCTTCTCATACTATTACTCTCTCTAGCAGGTGATATTGAAACTAACCCAGGTCCTCCCATTTCAGCTCTGTCCCATGCCCCTGAGAATTCCACCTTTAAATTCCAAAAAGGGCTATCTGTCGCCCATATAAACATCCGGAGCCTGCTGCCCAAACTAGACGAACTAAGGGCATGGTGCCTTATGCATAAACCCAAAGCCATCGTTCTTACAGAAACATGGCTATCCTCTAAAACCCCTGATGCAAATATCGCCATTCAGGGATACTCCATTTTTAGGAGAGATAGGTCAAAGAGAGGAGGAGGGGTGTTATTTTATATTGCAGACACCTTACAATTTACACTGCTACATTGCCCACCAAGTCCACCCTCTTTTGAAACTCTAGTTGGCAAAATCTGCCTCCCCTTTTCTAAGCCCATCTTGCTTGCTGGCATCTACCGCCCCCCTAAAGCCCTTCTACAATCCTTGACTGATATCACCCAATTTCTTGCCTCCATTTCCTCTCTGAATGAGAAGAGTGAGCTGCTAGTTCTTGGGGATTTCAACTTCAATTGGCTTGACCCTAAAAACCACAAAATCCAGATACAACTCAAGTCACTTAACCTATCGCAACTCATTTCCCAACCCACACGAATAAACCTGAAGTCGCATAACCATTCCTTGCTAGACTGGATTCTCTCCTCAAACCCCAGCAGAATCCAATCCTCTGGCATCCTTCCTGACATTTTCAGTGACCATGCAATAGTGTACTGTGTAAGGAAAATTAAACCGCCCCATTCAAGCCCCAAAGTTCTCCTCACTAGAACATTTAAAAACTTTAACCCACAACAGTTTCTGGATGACCTTACCAACTGCCCATGGCACAGAATCGATTTAATTCCCGACCCTGATTCTGCGCTCGACTATTTCCAATCCGAGTTCTTAAAACTCTGCGATACCCATGCTCCACTACGCAAAATAAGGGTACGGGGGGCCCACCTTCCATGGGTTACACCTGACCTTATAGCACTCTACCAGTTCAGGGATGCCTTGTGGAAAAGCTACAAAGTAACTGGCACTACCAAGGATCTCAATCACTACAGATGCCTGCGGAACGTGTGCACAAGGCAAACAAGGCATGCAAAAGCACAATATTACTCTGACAATCTCCTCCAGAATACATCAAACCCAGCTAATTTCTGGAAGGTTATCAACAATATATTCCAGCCTCCTAACCATCAACAACCAAGTAATATCACTAAGGGGGATATTACTCTGACAAACCCCACTGACATTGCAAATGCATTCAATGATTACTTTGTGGGGTGTGCCACTAACTTATTAGCGAAACGCAGCACAAACCCCAAACCTGAATCTCATCCTGGGAGTACCCCTATAGTCCCACCCCCTCCCAACACTGCCCACAATTTTCAATTTAGCCCAGTATCTGAAGAGGAGATTACACAAGCGCTCCTCAAACTAAAACTAAGCAGCCAATGTGGACCCGACTTACTACAATCTAGGTTCCTACGACTTGGTGCCCCAGCCATTGCCAAACCAATTGCGTCCATAGTCAACTCTATCCTGTCTGCAGGCCATATCCCTAAGACCTGGAAAACTGCCAGAGTTGTCCCAATCTTCAAAAGTGGGGACAAAAACACTGTCTCAAACTACAGGCCAATCTCACTTCTCCCAATTCTATCCAAAGTTATGGAAAAATGTGTCCACTCCCAATTAAGCGAGTTCTACACCAAGACAAATTTCCCTAGCCAATTCCAGTCTGGGTTTCGTCCCAAACACTCCACCGTAACTACCCTGCTAAAAGTTTGCAATGAAATCCAGTGTGGAATGGAACGGGGACAACTCACTGGTGCAGTATTCCTAGATTTTGCAAAGGCTTTTGACACAGTTGATCATGCTATCCTGCTTAACAAACTCCAGAGCTCTGGAATAGGGAAACATGCTTTAAACTGGTTTCAGTCCTACCTATCAGGAAGATCCCAACATGTGTCCATCTCAGGCTCTAACTCCAACCCCCTGGATATCACCTGTGGTGTCCCGCAAGGCTCTGTTCTGGGGCCCCTACTCTTCTCAGTGTTCATTAATGATCTTCCCACAGCTTGCAAGGAAGCCTCAATACACATGTATGCAGATGACACAATCCTGTATGCACACAGCCATAGCCTCTCTGACCTTCAACACATACTTCAGTCTGACTTTTTGAGACTCGAAAACTGGATTTCCCAAAACAAACTGTTTTTAAACACTGACAAGACTGTAACAATGGTATTTGGGACCAAGACTAAATTTGTAAAGCTTCCAGTGACTGAGCTCCTGATTAGAACCAACGCTAAAACCACCCTAACACCTGTCACTAGTTTTAAATACCTGGGCTTATGGTTTGACTCCCACTTAACATTCGGGATGCACATTGATACCCTGACAACCAAGACCTATGCCAAACTAGGGGTACTTTACAGGAACAAATCCTCCCTAAGTCTCCTGGTCAGAAAGCGTATTGCACAGCAGATGCTAATGCCAATTATTGACTATGGAGACATAGTATATGGCTCGGCTCCTCAAACCCACCTTAGCAAACTTGACACCCTCTACAATTCAATTTGTCGTTTTGTTCTCCAATGCAACTACAACACACATCACTGCGAAATGCTCAAAGAACTAGATTGGTCATCACTAGAGTCTAGGCGCAAAGTTCACCTTTCCTGTCTCACCCTCAAATACTTTCTGGGCAAGCTACCCAGCTACCTGAACAAGCTCCTCACCCCTACCACATGCAGTACCTATCACCTGAGATCAGACTCCAAAAGACTATTCATGGTCCCAAGACTCAACAAAGTATCCGGACGTTCCTCCTTCTCCTTCCGTGCACCCCAAAACTGGAACAACCTACCAGAGACTCTCATATCCACCACCAGCTTAAGTTCTTTCAAATCTAAGGCTGTCTCACACTTTAATCTGGTCTGTAACTGTTTCATACGCTCATAATATATATTTTCTTTAACTGTGCATGCAATGTCTTGTATATAAATGTATACCTTGTTCATTTATGTAACTGTATTTGTAACCATGTATTATTTGTTTTACTCTGTGCCCAGGACATACTTGAAAACGAGAGGTAACTCTCAATGTATTACTTCCTGGTAAAATATTTTATAAATAAATAAATAAATATTATCTGGACACAAGGATAACCCCTTGGACAGAAGTAAAATTTCTAAGGGAGTGAGTGTATGTTTGGAAAGATTGTAAATACCATACTCCATTGGTCTCTCCTCTAATTGATCCCTGTTTTTCTTCCTTTGCCCGCGCTGGCCCCCTCTTGATCCTCTAAACTTCTTTTTGCTCGTAGAGGGGTATTTGGGCCTTGTATTTGTTGTTTCTCACACAATGGGCAGTTCTTCCCCCTCTCTTGATTGTCTTCCTGTAGGCTCTTCTCAAAAAAAGGAAAAAATGGAAGCAGCTGTGTTAGAGGTAACTACAGGTACCGTTGGTTTGGGTACAGAGACTCCCAATGGTAGGGATTTTGGTCTGGCACCACTTAGATGTATTTTCTGTTCATGTTCTCCATTGCTTTCACTACTATTATCATTACAATCTTCCTGAAGGATCTCATACCTGTTACTCGTTACTAGCAATGACGAAACAGGTAAACCCCTTTGAACAGAATTTCCTTTAACTTCTTTGTATCTTTCTTGTAGTTTCATAAAATTGTGGTTACTCTTATCCCTTTTATCTTTAGAGTGATCCCTATATCTTTTGTTATTATTTTTAGAGTGGTAATTACGGTGATATCCCCGTATTTTTACGCCAATCTTGAACCCTACCATTGGCATAGTCATTACTATCCCGTGCAAATGTATTGCTCTTTCTTGTTATAAGTTCCCGTTCATGCATAACCACTTTTTTGGTCACCATTTCATCCAATTCATTAAATTCTAGCTTATCAACACATGGTTTTAAAGTCTTTTGAACATTCTCTATCGCTACTTTCAACTCTTCTAATTTTTCCTTTCTATAGGATATTAATAACCTTATCAAGGCAAAGGAACAGTTCTCCAGAGTGTTTCAAATAGTTGAAAATTCAACATTGGTCTCAAACGTACTTTAGTAGTTAGAAAGAAAAAAGAACAATGTTCTATAAATCGGTGCTACCAATATATGATGAAAAGTTCCAATATGTATATGTCGAAACAATGTGGATCTTGCTTGAAGAAAGGATACTCATAATATCAAAAGTATCTGGTACATATTAGCAAGAAATGCTAAAGTATGGGAGGATAAAGGAATACATGTCCTGGTTGATAATGCAGGTAGTGACTGTGAATTGCAGCCCTTAACTGGTTCTCTTTCAAATAGGACACCCTCCTTAGAGCTATAAACGATACTGAATGTCCAGCATTGTAGAACAAACTGTATTCACAGCTGTATGAATAATTGAGTTATAGTACTCAAGGAGAGTGGTAATTCTTCCTCAAAGGCGTGCTTCACGTAATGAACAGACTGCAGGAGATCCAATGTGAAGAGGAAAAAACGGAGCACAGCAGCAAGCAGGAACAGGTAACAAGGAGGGCTACAATACTGCAACTTGTTTAGTAGTTAGTTTTTACCTCCTTTTTTTTTGTACAGAGTCAGATCTAGTCCATGAATTTTTGAGGGAGTGAGGAATTCTACTTTTGGCTCGGCATATTTTCTCCTCTAGGTTATGCATATCTCTGCCAATTTGACAGAGTTTTGTGCATTATACTCTCCTGACTTAATAATACTGTGCCAATAGGGTGTACTTTTTCATATGTATCTTTATTTTTATTAGGTCCTTCCCTTTATATAGTATATCAGATTAGATATTAACATTACCCTTGACCTATTGGATTTCATCTCAGTCAGAGGTTAAGTTTCTCCAGAGAGTTGTCTCCTTAATCACCAGTGCCTCAATACTTTATGGTTTTATGGTTTTATTTTCTTAATTTTCTTAGTTTTTTATGATATGTATATTGTATTTTACAAACAAGCAATGCTATGATCTATATTCGTATTGTACTGTTTAATGTTTGTATTCTGGCTGTACATTTATTAGTACTATGGTTACCACCAGATCCTTTACGAATACAAAGGGAGTATGATTAATAACTCTAACTAATTAATTACTGTCAGCTGGCACTAGTGCTTTAAGAGGAAGGTGAAACCATTAGTTTTTTAACCTCTGAAGAAGTTGTTAGAATACAACGAAACGCGTAAGGCAGTCCTAATCCCCAGCGAAACGGCGCTTCTCATTACGGGACTGGTCCTCTCTGAAGCGCAGTAAAAAGACTATTCTATCCTGCTGACTAATTGTGGATCAGTAAGAGGAATTTGGAAAAACCACTCCGATTCCTTTCTCGGCATAGCCGGGGGACTGAGTTTGGTGTGCATCGACACCACTTCCGGTCTGCAGGCGGCGCGAAAGACGCGCAATACGGACCTCACGTGTGGAAGCGGTGCGAAGCGGATACAGCTGAGCTGGGGACGGACTGAGTAGTATACTCAAATATGCGAGTGATCTGCCGTTGTTTGTGAGTTGAACCACTGCTGATTTTATTAATGTAATAAATTGTCTAAGCAATATTACACCAGGAGAGTACGCCTCTCTTTTCCCCTTCCCTTCTCTTTTCATATATATATATTATATATTGAATAGACAATACCGTTGTGTGGCTAACGAAATGCTTTTATTTGTGCGAGCTTTCGAGATACACTGATCTCCTCTTCCGGCGGTGTAACAATGAATATTACTACAGTAAATATACAAGCTCACATTGGATATCTCGGGATACAATTAATGTCTCTTTTGATCTGGTTGCTAGAGCACTCATAAACCTCTTTTTCCATTACATCAGAACAGCCTTACATAGTTGAGGCAGGGGTATTCTTCCCATATTATACTCATACCAGCCTCATTCATATTCTTTCAGGTTTACCCCCTGTCAGCTGCAGCCATTTGCACTCAGTGTCAGCAGTTTTAGATAAGTATCCTTGTTTTAGGTACTGCGCAATTCGTGTGTCCTTTGTTTATTTCCCAGGACAACCTACGGAGATACCCTACAAGGACACTCCCATTTGTCAAAGACTTACCTTGGAGAATCCAACATCTGAATCTGGAGTCCGTCCAGTATTTATGGACTGACATTTGGACTACGGTACTTTGGACAGTATGGGGCCTATGCAGAGAGCAGCGCTATTTCGAAATTCGCCATTTTTTGGAGAAAATCGCGCAGAAAGCAGCAGAAAATGGCGAGTTCCGAAAAACGCGTCAATTTTTCTTTTCTATTTGTAAAACTCGCCTCGCGGCTGGCGAGAACCTCAATCTCGCCAGTTTTAAAAATATCCTAATGCAGAGAGGCGCGAACGGCATCTAGCGGCTGTTCGCGCCAATAAAATGGCGCGATTGTCTCCGTTTTGCCTCGCCAGAAAAAACTGCCGCTCGCGGCCATTGCAAAGGGAAAAAAAAAGGCGCGAATTTGTTTTAACACATTTCTGAAGCGCGCATCTCGCCAATTTAAACTCGCCACACGCATCCATGTTAAACATAGCAGAATTCGCACTTTTCTGCATATGGAGATTAAAACTCTCCAAAAAAGCTACTTTTTAATAAATTCGCCAATTTTAAAATTCGCTGCTCTCTGCATAGGCCCCTATGTCTTTTTTAGCACTGGGGTACGCATATTTTGTGTTTGTTGCATTTGTCCAACAGCTCCTGGGAGTATCTGTTTTATGAGGTTCCCCTGGGCAGCTCTTCTCTTCCAGTTAATTGTTCATATCACATTTCACTGGTTTATTCACGTGCTATGTTTCACTCCATTATCTTTATTTAGTTTAATTGCCCCTCACATTGTTTGGTTTAGGTTAGCGCTTGTAGGGAGTTTATTTAGTTAGTTTGTTGTGAGGTTTTTTTTTTTTTACAGTCTCTTTACAGGTGAAAATGTCTTAAAGCCTGCCAAAGCCTGACGAAGATACAGATTGAAGAAGATTGTACATTTGGTAGAAGAGCGAAGAAATTTGTATTATTGTATTTTTCATAATGTCATTTACTGTACTGTAATCTTATAAAAAGAAATCATATTTTAAAATACTTTGTTGTCATATGAAGTTTGTAGGGGAATAAGTGGTGGTTATCTTACGAAATGAACAGGAATATGGGACGGGTTATATTGCATTTAGATTTTGAACACAAACTAGCATACTTGCGCATATTATCATTACTACGGAGTATTGCAACCACCGCTAAAACTAGATTTTCCCGGACAAGGTGCGTACGCGGATCACCCGCGAGCAGCAAAAAAATGTTTGGGGTGAGGATACACTTCCCCCAAAAACAAATGTGCCAATAAGTCATGGTCCTTCTCTATATGTGTATTTCTCTATCGCTTCTTCTCTCTGTCTCTCTGCCTCTCTCTGTCTCTCTCGTTAAATGTTAACAGGTTTGCAAACTTGGCTGAATAGTTCACTCATCTCTACTGGGAAGCAATAGATGTAAAATCATAACTGGCATCTTGTTTCATGCTGTAAGTATTTCCAGTACTGAGTACATAAAGGGGATTTTTGTCCACACCCGGTGGACAAAAATTACTTTTGCCTCAATATCTGTCAGAAAACAGCAGTGTGTGTTCAAAATGTTTACTGTATATTAATTACCAGTAAACCCACAGCTGGAATATGCATTTTTTTAAATCACTGCCTGATAGAAAACTAGACATATTGTACTGCAAACAAATTGTCCTTGATTCGGCACAAAATATAATCAAATGTTGCTGGGGACATTCTCATGTATTGAAAAACATTGCGTTTATGCTTGCGAAGATTATGACATAAGGTGGCAAATTCACCCATTTTTGCTCTGTTGTGATTTATAGGGTGGCGGTTTGTCTGCCGCCTAGATAAACCAGCCGTTTTTAGGTAAATATTGTCCAGTAACCGTAATACCCCCAGTTTTTGCTCCGTTGACAGATCCATCTTTGTTTTCAGGAGACACGGAGGAAGAGGATGTGACGTGGATGGCCGCCTACACATTGCGAGATTCTGACTGCAGGGAATGTTCAGATATTGCAGGAGAAACAGCAGCGCGCAAAGGCAGACGCTCGTACTCCTGCTAGCGAGCGGTGAATATGACCTCTGCCTAAGAGAGGACACATGCCTGTAGGGTTTTGGAGTCATGAGTAGCAAGACAAGAGAGCATCAGCTGACTGGTATCATTTATAGTATCCATCTAAAGACACCTCCTACGCACCAACATCACCCTCCAGGGGTGTCTGACTAAAGAATATGTGACTGTACAGAAATTAGAGAAACATCAGGTCTGCAACTATCGCTAGTACTTTACAACATTAGTTCCAATGCTGTTTCGGCACCAAGGGTGACCAATTAGCTAGTATACGGCCCACGGGGACAGACTAAGTGAATCTCTGGGACATTTGCGCTGTTTCATTGCTGATGTACTGTATTTGAAACGTTATCTCCATATGTGTTGGCATCTGAAAGTGGGGACCACGACACTCGATATTTAATATATACAGCACTATTATTTACAAGATATGTTTTGCTGTGTTGTTTGCCCCAAGCCCTGTTTCTTAGTAGGCTGGATGCTCCATCTCCGTCCCAGCAGGGATATATATGTATTGTAGATATCACGGGTCATCGCACATTTGTAATGGGGAGGTGAACTCAGGCCCTCGTCCTAGTATATGTACACACTAATACAAGGGAATAAATATGGCTTACAGTAACATTTGCGACCAGACAAATTAAATAATGCGAAACAATCCACGATTTTGATGGTTCAATGGACAGATATCCATTTGTCTCTCAAACCTAGCATTAATCACATCACGTTTGATGTCCACAGGTGTATTTTAATTGTACAATACGCAGCAGCGAAGATGGCCGTTCATTAAATATTATAGAAATAAAGTTATAAGCATGGTTCGATTCTCAGGCATATCTTAATTAAAAAGATGGTGGGAGAGATGAATTATCATCTTTCATGCTTCAACGACCTATTTGGAAGGAATCAGATATGAACTATATAGCTATATAAATCAGTGCTTTTATTCTAGACAAAAAGGTGAGGGAGCGCTGACCTGAGAATGGAGGGGGCTGGGGGTGGTAACGTTTTAAGTATTTTTGCAAAAAAATAAACCTTTAAAAAATAAAAAAAAAACATTTGCGAAATGTGACCAACAAGAAATCAATACGATAAAATATTGATGCAACTTTGGACAAGTTTCACAAGAGACTTCAAATTGAAGTCATACCTTCAGTGGGATTAATGTCTCAATTTCGCTGTTTGTTATTGGGGTCTATTGCAGAATAATGCCAATGTAGTAATTAAGATTGAACATATTTTTTTGGATCAAATTGAGTTAGAGGGCGTCCAACGATGATGAACATTAATGTCGATATCGTGTTTGTTAACAAAGAAGATCTTCATGGATTTACAATAAGGTTCATCTGAGAAACAAAAACCTTTCGCCCGTATTGAGGAAATCGGAATGGTGCCAGTGGTATATTTCAGTAGAAATAATCCGGAAATTTTTCTCCTGCAGAAATTCTTGGAGTTCAAGAATCATCTAACCTTCATTCAGTCAAATCTATATGTAGCGAGGGCAAGGGGATCTCCCCCGCGACCCCCCCTCGCAGGCTTCCCTGCGACCCCCCCCCCCCCTCGCAGGCTTCCCTGTTTCCCGCGACCTCCCCCCTTACCCCTTGAGCCGGTGCAGAGGCGCGCAGCAGAGCGCAGGAGCGGGAAGTCTCGGTGGTTGGGTAGCAGCGGCCATCTTGCAGATGTCAGAGCAGGGAGTTCGCGCATGGCAGTATAGAGTGAGGAGAGAGGGGGCTGCAAGGAGATGGAACACAAGCAGCCAATCAGGCTGCTACATTTGTGTAAGGGGAACTCATGCTGGCAGTTAGGCAGTTAAGCAGGAGGCAGTTGAGAGAGAGTTCTAGCCAGGACAGGGAAAGAGCAGGTTGTGCCCACAGAGCTGTGCTCTGGGGGCTAGGCAAGACTACCCTTGCAGACCCCAATTAGTTTCCCTTCCCTTAGTTTGTGGCCAGGGAATACCTACTGTATAGTGCTGAGGGCATTTCCCCTTTAGTGTTATTACAGTTTAGAAATAGAGCTGTGTGTGTGAAAGTCACCACAGCCTGTGTTTGGGATCAAACACATCATTAGGCCTAAGACTCGTGCCTGAGAGATACCTGTGTCGGAAAGAGGACCCTGTGGATGCGGATCCGGAGCTCGACGAGATCCTTTGCGAAGATCCATCACTTATTACAGGACGCGTACCGGGCAGGTACCCACAAGTGCACCAACGCTTCACGGGGCAGCGCTGCCATACACGTGGGCTGGGAGTAGACCGGGACACTGGTGCGGGTTTCTTCTACTTGGTGTGGGTTATATGAATATGTTATGTTGTTGTTATGTCGCAAGTTAAGTTTAGAGAGTAAGTTACCTTTTTCAGTAAAGCTATATATATATATACAGACACTGTGTGTATTTTACTATTAAGGTGTTTCCGGTTGGGGCTAGCCCAGTACACTATATAGTGCAGACCTCATCTGGGTGGAGACGCTGTCAGAGTTGTGTTATATTGCACCCCAGGCTCCCAAAGGCGGAGCGCAGGCCTCCTGGAATTCAGCAGGTAGAGGCAGCACCCGTAGTCAGGGCATTCCACCACCTCAGTTAGATAAGGGGGTGGGGATAACCTTGTTACATATACATTTCGTATTTCTGTCTCACCAAACCGCAAATGCGGCTAGATTTCTTTTGGCCACTATTTTGGATCTAGCTGTTGGGCCCATTTTGGGAGATCAGCTTGTTCATCATCAAGCAGTCTTTCTTTCCCTAGACACTTTCAGGTTTTCATAAAATGCATCTGGACAAATTGGAAGGTCCTCTTTCTTTTTTTTTGGTGTGATGGTCACTCTCTTGGAATATGAGGCCATTGGCAGAAGTGACGGATTTTTGCTCCAGGATTTTTTTGCTTCTTGTTTCAAAAATTTGAACAAGACATTTAATCTTGTTGTTGGCTCTATAGAAATCCATGTTATGTTCTGGCAGGTCGAGGCTTATTTGGACAGTTCTTGAAGTACGTCACACATCAATCCTAAATCTAAAATAAAATTAAGTCTACAGCTGTAATCGTCCTTTGCACTCCTTCGTACATGCTTCTGTCTTTATTGTCTCTGGTACAATCAATTTTAGCATTTTCATAATAAAGCACCAATGCTTCATAATCCTGACATCCTGACCAAAAAACTAGACTTGTGCTTAAAATTCTTCTGATTTTTAAAAGTTTAATTTCCAGTTCATTTGCACACATTTATAATTCTCTACTATGTTTTTGGAGATGCATGATACAGCACATACAGCTGGGGGAGGCCCTGGGTATTTAACACAGTCCCCATCATGCAAGACAGCTGTTCAAAATACTGTAATTAATTAATCTTGTCTTGCAGGAAGAAAAGGAGAAGAACGGAGAAGAAAAAGAAAAGAAGAGAAAAGCTTCCCTGCAGTAGAAATAGCAAGGATAATTAACTCTTCAAATAAAGTAAATAAAAGTATAATAAGTTTGACAGGGATTGTGTCCAATAGATGTTTATAACTTTAAGTGGGCAAAATTGATTTACCCAATAAGGATTAACTGACTATAAGAAAGGCCATTATGCGGGGAACATGTGCAGTAAGTTATCACTAATGTGTAGTATCAAGTACACAAAACTCTAACACATGGTTAAATACACATAAATCCTAAAATGGACAAAAAATTGAAAAACATTCAGTAACAGACACAATCATAAAAAGATAAATTACATTAAATAGAATACATAATTGTCACGGTGAGATTATGGCAGGCTGTATAAGTCACACATAAATATATATAACAGATGATATATATTTATCACTGGGTCTGAACTGGGACGAGTCTTAGATATAATAAAGTATATTTATTCCTTTGGATAGGTGAACACACGAATAATACAGTAACAGACAAGAAGTACACTTACGTCAAATCTCTCCATCATCTCCAATGATCTAATTTCGAAATCCTCAATGCTGGAACAGTTTCTACGGATGCGTAAAAATTGGCCCCGAGGTATACCTTTGAACAAATTTTTATCATGGGAGCTTGTGGCATGTAGTAGAGTGTTACGAGCATTGGGTTTTCTGTATATGTCAGTATGAACTCTCATATCTAAATCAACATATAAACAGAGATCAAGATAAGAAATGTGATGGTGATGGTGCTGGGCAGTGAATAAAAGATTAAATGAATTATTATTGTTCAAAGGTATACCTCGGGGCCAATTTTTACGCATCCGTAGAAACTGTTCCAGCATTGAGGATTTCGAAATTAGATCATTGGAGATGATGGAGAGATTTGAGGCGAGGGGATATGATCCCCTTATTCTCCAAGAGGCTTATCAAAGTGCAAAATTAGAACCCAGAGACAATCTTATTCAACCACGTGGTACTGTTTCAATTGCTAAACAAAATAAGAGTACACTCCGTAGTAGGAGAACAATCAACTGCCACCCTTTTTTATTACCAGGTTTAGCAACCAGGCATATGATATCAAAAGGATTATCAAAAAGAACTGGCACATATTGGCCACTGACCCTCTTCTTAAGGATATGGTGACTCATGATCCAAGAGTTGTCTTTCAAAGATCTCAAACAATGGGTAATTTGATATCACCAAGTGTGCCTAGATTGATTTCAAGACGAAAGGAATTTTTTCCTAACCTAACTGGTTGCTATCCCTGCCATCATTGTAAAATGTGTAAATATCTTGTTAAGACCAAAACCTTTTCAGGGTATGATGGTACTAGGGTGTTTAACATATTGTCATGCATAACATGCAATACACATCATGTTATCTATATGCTCATATGTGGCTGTAACAAACGATATGTGGGTTTAACCACAAGACCATTAAAGCAACGCATACTTGAGCATATGAGATTAATTATTTAAAAAGACCAGCTACACCCAGTTTCGAAACATTTTGACATTTGTCAGAAAGGGAGTTTGACGAACTTCAAATGTGTTGCACTGGAATCCGTTAAGTTACACTATAGGGGTGGAGATAGAGGTAATCTGCTTCACAGACGTGAGGCATTTTGGATATTTACACTCAATACCTTAGTACCCAATGGGTTAAACATTGACTGGGACTTAAAGAGTTTCTTGTAAAAATGTTTCTTTACCCTTTTACTTTATCCACTTTAGTTACATATAATCAATTCATTAGTAATTGTTCATTATTATTGTACTTCACGTTCATTATTGTGGAGCAATTTGTGGATAAGTATTATGGTATACCTTTCAGTCCCAAGCTCAATGTATCTGTTTCCATCCATAGTGTACTGCACAGATTCCAGATTTTGTTTTAGGATAATCTTTGCCAGGTTATGATTGTAGAGGGAGAAAGGGGGTGGCCCGGGATTAAAGGGGTTACACCCCATTTGGCCATACCCTGACCTCACCCGGGAGTCAAAGGGTTAACTGGGCTAAGACCCAGAACGGTGATTTAACCCCTGTAATGACATGTACATGTGTATTCCCCTGTTTCCCCTGTTTTATTGTAACATCTGGTCTGCAGCACACACACCCTGGGATCCATCCGGGAGCACAAGGGTTAATAGTTGTATAGTGATTATAGCCCTTTGTGTAATTTTCCCGCCTTTTCAGGCACCATTTTGCAGGTTCCCATAGGCCGCCATTAGGGCTCAATGCTTCTTAATGGTGAATCTTGCTGTGGAGTCCGGTTCCTGAGAAGACCAGCCGATGGCGTCCGAGAGGGAGAGCGGCGGTTTCCCATTGAAAGTCAATGGGCTCATTGACTTCAATGGAGAAACCCTCAAAAGAGCTTTCCGGGAACGAGTTGGCTGCCGTCCAAGCCGCTTAACCGCAAAGCGGATACAATTTCAATAGAAGAGCTTTGATCACTTACAAGTCAAGTTCAACGACAAGTGGCGTGGGAATAAACAGTTCTAGGGCCCCTAGGAATAAAATTCTTTCTGTCCCTAGTTCCTAGACCTCCCCCCACTCGACCACAACCGGGTCCCCGTATCCTGGACCCTCGATAAGGGTCGAACCAAGAAGAACGGGCCGCGCCATAGGTTCCAATGGCGGCGGCAGAACCAGCTCAGGAAAACGGCTAAGTGTCAAATGCTGGAATTTGGTAATCCATAGCTCCGGTTCCGGAGGGCCCAGCAGATCAGGGTTTGGGGTATCTGTAGCCACTGCTCCGGCATCACTGCAGAACCATCCTTGACCCGCTTGGACCAACCCGACGGAGTATGGACCCCCCTTGAAAGTTCGGGATTTCTCCCATAGACTTCAATGGCGGCCAAACCCCACTGACCGGCTACGGCGGAAAACTCCCATTGACTTCAACGGCAGCATCGCCCCGTTGAAAGTCTATGGCGGGGATTCCCATAGCCGCCAATGGCGGCGGTTTGCCATTGAAAGTCTATGGCGGCGGAACCCGTTGTTTCCAATGGGGATTTAGTGAAAAACCGTGATTTATTTTACAGCGAAGATTTTGTATTAAAAATGTAAAACGGTTTAAAGTGTATTTGTGTATCTCCGGTTTCCCAGGTCGTAGCAGGTCGCAAATTGGACCATAGGGTGTCCCAGTTCCGGCATTGAGAACTGGGAAGTTTGGACCTGCTGGACCCAAAGGAACCGGATATTTTAATATGTTCATGTTTCATCCAACATACTGTATTCCGAGATATGGGTAAACTCAGAGGAAATTCCTTTGCATACCAGAGTAGCATATGGCCCGAGAGGCGACCCAATGTCTAGGACCTGAGTATGTTTCAAAGGATTTTTGTCACCTCCACTGTTTGCATCAGGGTGGAGACTACTCAAACCAGAGCAGTCTTCAAGTGTTCCATTTCACACCTCACAACAAAGGATTTCCTGCCAGGTACTCCATTTGGTAGACTAGCTGGCATTCCTGATAGAGAGGAGGGGTTATAGAAATGGGACCCCAGAGCTCTACTGCGCATATCCCACCTAGCCAGGGGCATGTGTCAAAAAGTGTTTCCACGTTAACCACTGGCTAGAGTTAATTGAAAACCAATCCATAGTACTTAATGTTAAGGATAGGGCACAAAAGGTTTATAAACTGATGTCCACCCTGTATCCTTTGTCTTCAATTTATCATCTGATGGCTACCTGATTGCGAGAGAATTGCTATGCTATATACTTCTCATTCCCCAACCCCAAAGTAAGTGTACTTCTTGTCTGTTACTGTATTATTCGTGTGTTCACCTATCCAAAGGAATAAATATACTTTATTATATCTAAGACTCGTCCCAGTTCAGACCCAGTGATAAATATATATCATCTGTTATATATATTTATGTGTGACTTATACAGCCTGCCATAATCTCACCGTGACAATTATGTATTCTATTTAATGTAATTTATCTTTTTATGATTGTGTCTGTTACTGAATGTTTTTCAATTTTGTGTCCATTTTAGGATTTATGTGTATTTAACCATGTGTTAGAGTTTTGTGTACTTGATACTACACATTAGTGATAACTTACTGCACATGTTCCGTGCATAATGGCCTTTCTTATAGTCAGTTAATCCTTATTGGGTAAATCAATTTTGCCCACTTAAAGTTATAAACATCTATTGGACACAATCCCTGTCAAACTTATTATACTTTTATTTACTTTATTTGAAGAGTTAATTATCCTTGCTATTTCTACTGCAGGGAAGCTTTTCTCTTCTTTTCTTTTTCTTCTCCGTTCTTCTCCTTTTCTTCCTGCAAGACATGATTAATTAATTATTTTGAACAGCTGTCTTGCATGACGGGGAGTGTGTTAAATACCCAGGGCCTCCCCCATCTCGTCACTCCTTGAAAAAGCACCATAGTAGGCGTGAAACGCGTGGGAGAGTTGTTTGTGCTATTTGTTTTTTGTTTTTATCTAGTTTAATAAAGAAGCATTTTTAACCTCTTTGCTGGTGAGTTCTTACCTTTTTCCACGGAGCGGATGGACCACCGATCCTTACCCTTTCTTGTTGTCACGTGAGAGGATCAGCGTTCACCACCGGATGCAGATGCAGAGGGAGACGCTTCAGAAGCAGCGTCAGGACTGTAGCTGGAAGGAGGGGGAGCAGAGCGGTGACTTATCGTGAGTAACTTGTACTCCACACCGGGCACAGAAGCCGGGGCTAGGGAGACTTAGTGAGTACATTTTGTCCCCAATGTGATAGCCCTCCTTTGCCTCACCCTTCACCTCGCTATTGGATTATACAGTCCTATAACCCATATGTTCCGGTGTCAACCCCACAAAGTATTGATTTTTGATTTTGCCCTCCCAGGCAATATTGACCTATGCTCTTGGAGCTCATACACGGTTTGTCTCCAGTGATAGTATGAGCAGAAAGGTTGTATATGCCATTGCCTCTTAATGTACTATCGCTTATGTTTGTTTTTTGACAGGGGGGGTTCTTTCTTCCACCTCTCTTTCCTCTTCTCCTGATTTATTTTCCCTTTCCAATGCATTCATGGGTTCGGGGGTGGTTCCCTGTATGGAGGTTCTCTCCCGTGTTCCCCCTTGGATTTCCATAAAAACGAGGGCACAGGGGAAGGTGGGCGATTCCATGTGAGACAGAGGTTCAAATCTATTGGTCCATCTACTATTAGGATGTCTTTGACCATAATCTCGACTTCTATCTCTCCTATATATGTCCCCATTGTGTCTATACCTCCCTCTGCTATGATTTATATTATGCTTCCAATTATAATTTCTATTATCTCATCCTCTTGTTCTATCTTTCTTATTTTTAGATTATTTTTAGGTTTCCTTTGATTAGTTGTATATTCATATATTTCGTGGTTACCTTCTTTGTCTTTCCCTAGAGGATTTTCTATATTCCTCCTTGTTAAAATCTATAGGGTCCTTTCTAATGTATATATTTTTTATTTCAATTTCTCTGTTTGTAATCCATTGTATCTCCAAAAAAAGTTTTTTGTTTTATTAATGTAATATCTTTTTCCTATTTAAAAAAAATTGTTAGACATCTTGCAATCTAATTCCCCCAATAGTTTATTTTCCTTGAACTCAGTCATTACGAATAATTGTAATTCGTAAATCTCTTTATTAACAATCTTGAGATCTTAAGCGCTCTCTGAGATAAGTAATCGTAACAATTCATACGAACAGTTATCTAAAATGCGATTCCATTGAGTAATAAATCCTTCCTTGTCTAGACCGAGGGTGGGTTCTTTTAGGATATGCAAGCCCCTGGGAATCCGCTCGGGTTTGAGATAGTTTCCCAGGCTTGCTGTATCCCACCAAATACGTGCCTCGGATTTCAACAGTTTTTCTAATTTTTCAAAAAAATCTCCATCTAATGAACTGGCCATATCTACAGTATTTGTAAACTTTCATCAAATATGGCATTCCTAGTGGTAACTCTACCATCGCGTGATTTGAGAAATAGATATTGTCCCATTGTGTCTTCCATATTAAAAAATTAAACAACAATATGATAAAATTTTAAATCCAAAAAAACAGTCTAGGTACCACAGGTTGCAAATACCCCAAAACAACTTGTCACAAGTAACAAATTGTGCAAACAGAAACACAATTGAACTGTGCTCTTCTAAACTGATACGTAGGAAAACGTATAACAGTATACCTGGCGTACTCAGTCCATATGAACTAGAGCAGCGTTTCCCAAATGGTGGGTCGCGACCCGGCACCGGGCCACGGCACCAAAATTGCCGGGTCGCACCGAGGCTGGCTGCGCGGTGTCTCCCGTCCCCCCTGCTCAATTTTAAAAAAATGGTGGCGATTTCCCCCTGTGGTCTCGCGCGCTTGCGCAGGGCAAGCAGGGCCTGCTCCCTTCCTCCCCCCCGCTCCCAACGTGGGACGGAGGAGGAAGTACCAGCTCCTACTGCGGCCTGCTTCCCCCCGCAGCCAGCTTCCCGAGCTCACCTCCCGAGCCCCGAAGCCCACCTCCCGTGCCCCCAAGCCCACCTCCCATCCCGGGCAGCAGGGGATATCGGGGGAAGCAGAGGAAAGCGTCCGGCGGCAAGGTAGGTCACCCCACCCAGTCACTGCCTCCCACCCAAGTGCCCCTGGCCCCCTCCCTCCCACCCAAGTGCCCCTGGCCCCCTCCCTCCCACCCAAGTGCCCCTGGCCCCCTCCCTCCCACCCAAGTACCCTGGCCCCCTCCCTCCCACCCAAGTGCCCCTGGCCCCCTCCCTCCCACCCAAGTGCCCCTGGCCCCCTCCCTCCCTCCCACCCAAGTGCCCCTGGCCCCCTCCCTCCCTCCCACCCAAGTGCCCCTGGCCCCCTCCCATAAGTGCCCCTGGCCCCCTACCCAAGTGCCCCTGGCTCCCTAAACCCAAGTGCCCCTGGCCCCCTAGACCCAAGTGCCCCTGGCCCCCTCCCTCCCTCCCACCCAAGTGCCCCTGGCCCCCTCCCTCCCTCCCACCCAAGTGCCCCTGGCCCCCTCCCATAAGTGCCCCTGGCCCCCGACCCAAGTGCCCCTGGCCCCCTCCCTAAGTGCCCCTGGTCCCCTCCCTAAAAGTGCCCCTGGTCCCCTTCCACCCACCCACCCAAGTGCCCCTGGTCCCCTTCCACCCACCCACCCAAGTGCCCCTGGTCCCCTAAACCCAAGTGCCCCTGGTCCCCTCCCAAAAGTGCCCCATGTCCCATGTGCCCCTGGTCCCCTCCCACCCAACCCAAGTGCCCCTGGTCCCCTCCCTCCCACCCAAGTACCCTGGCCCCCTCCCTCCCACCCAAGTGCCCCTGGCCCCCTCCCTCCCACCCAAGTGCCCCTGGCCCCCTCCCTCCCTCCCACCCAAGTGCCCCTGGCCCCCTCCCAACCTCCCACCCAAGTGCCCCTGGCCCCCTCCCATAAGTGCCCCTGGCCCCCTACCCAAGTGCCCCTGGCTCCCTAAACCCAAGTGCCCCTGGCCCCCTAGACCCAAGTGCCCCTGGCCCCCTCCCTCCCTCCCACCCAAGTGCCCCTGGCCCCCTCCCTCCCTCCCACCCAAGTGCCCCTGGCCCCCTCCCATAAGTGCCCCTGGCCCCCGACCCAAGTGCCCCTGGCCCCCTCCCTAAGTGCCCCTGGTCCCCTCCCTAAAAGTGCCCCTGGTCCCCTTCCACCCACCCACCCAAGTGCCCCTGGTCCCCTTCCACCCACCCACCCAAGTGCCCCTGGTCCCCTAAACCCAAGTGCCCCTGGTCCCCTCCCAAAAGTGCCCCATGTCCCATGTGCCCCTGGTCCCCTCCCACCCAACCCAAGTGCCCCTGGTCCCCTCCCTCCCACTCACCCACCCACCCAAGTGCCCCATGTCCCCTTCCAGTGCCCCTGGTCCCCTCCCACCCAACCACCCAAGTGCCCCTTGTCCCCTCCCTAAAGTGCCCCTGGCCCCCTCCCACCCACCCACCCAAGTGCTCCTGGCCCCCTCCCTCCCACCCAAGTGCCCCTGGTCCCCTCCCTCCCACCCAAGTGCCCCTGGCCCCCTCCCTCCCACCCAAGTGCCCCTGGCCCCTTCCCTCCATCCCACCCAAGTGTCCCTGGCCCCTTCCCTCCCTCCCACCCAAGTGCCCCTGGCCCCTTCCCTCCCTCCCACCCAAGTGCCCCTGGCCCCCTCTCCAGTCACTCACATCCGTCGTTGCCTGTAATTCACTGTTTGTGTCTGTATGGGTATAGGGGAGAGCGAGTGTGTGTGTGTGTATCTGTATCAGTGTGTGTGTGTATCTGTGTGGCTGCATGTGTGTCAGTGGCTGCGTGTGTGTGTCAGTGGCTGCGTGTATGTGTCAGTGGCTGCGTGTATGTGTCAGTGGCTGCGTGTGTGTGTCAGTGGCTGCGTGTGTGTGTCAGTGGCTGCGTGTGTGTGTATCAGAGGCTGTGTGTATGTATCAGTGTGTGTGTCAGTGGCTGCGTGTGTCAGTGGCTGTGTGTATGTGTATCAGTGGCTGTGTGTGTGTGTGTGTGTGTATCAGTGGCTGTGTGTGTGTCTGTGCAGGCCCTATAGGCCAGTATAGGCGATAAATTTTTTAGTGGGTCACGAAGGAGAAGTTCAAAAATAACAGGGTCACGGAAAAAAAAGTTTGGGAAACCCTGAACTAGAGTATGTAAGTTCAATGTTCAGTAACCCCCTTACGGGGGGAGGGTGGGGAAGGAACCTAGAGAAATAAAAAAAAGAAAAGTAGACAAGCACAGCCTGTATAAGTGATGTGTATTAAACACCAAATAAAAAAGAAGTACTGCTCACTTACATGTGAGAAAACATCAACAGGCGCAGCTGAGCACGGGCATGGGAACCTCGATGTTGTACTGGTTCATCGGTGCTGTAGGAGAGTCCACTCGTCTGTTCCTTCGGCGCTGGCCTCCTGCACAGATCCCGGAAGTCAGACAGTCTCGCGAGTTTTTGCCTCCGTCACTTTGGCGCCACTTGCAATCAGCTTCACTGCTTTCCAGCTCCACACCTCACTTCTGTGTTTGGCATCCGCCGTCAGAGGAGGTGGCTGGTTCACTGAAGTCACTGTGCTCTGTAATGTGTTGTCATACTGTACCATTAACCCTACGTGTTTCACTCGCAGGGGCTTCGTCAGGGGATGGTGGCTGTGACATGGTGAAGTCACTTGCTGAGGAGTATGCCTGGGAAACATACCTATGACTGCTGAAACCAGCAGTCAGAGGGTTAACCCAGTTAGAGGCATCTGAACAATCAGGGCTGAATTGACACATCTGTCAGGTAGCTTGATAAGAAGGCTACTGCTGGTAGTACGTGGGTCTCGCATACACCAGAGCTGTCCTGTCCAGGCTGCAGGAGTCTGAAAGATTGCCTGAATTCTCTCTTAGGACAGGAGTCCCCACCAAACAAGATAAGACATTGGTCTTCTTTCTGTATATATAAGAATCTGTCATTTAAAGTTGGTAACCGGTTTAGTCGGCCAACTCGTAGTTAGCATTATACTGTATAGTTAGCCTCCCTACTGTGGAGTAGATGTTCTTTTTATGTTTTGTGTTTGCCTTAAAGGGACAGTGTGTCTAATGTTAATTTGACTGTGGAAAATAAAACCACTGAAGTTGAAAGCCTTACCCACTGTTTTGGGACTCTTACTGACCACACCATGAGGCCATCCTGCCACAGTGGCCCTAGTCCTCCTCACCTTCTAAATACCCTCACTAATTGCCAGTTGTAATTGGAATCCAATCAGTCAGATAACATATACCTCCAATAATTAATTGGGTAATGTTGTACCATTCTCAGTCATCTCTATTTACAAATATACACATCTATATTCTATCAAAAATGAAGAGATCAAATAGATGTGATTTAATAAAGGATCTAGACCAGCGGTGCGCAAACTGTGGGGCGCGACCCCCAGGGGGGGCGCGACACTGCCGACGGGGGGCCCAGGGTTTACAAAGGCCCCGCGCGCTTCCCGAAGGCACTTAAATTAAGTGCCGGGGGAGCTGCAGGGCCTCTGTAAACCTAACTTACCGTGGCTCCGGCGGCTTCCTCCCTGCGTCGCCATGGCAACGCGACGTCAAAATGACGCTGCGAGGTCATGTGACATCACGTTGCTATGGCAACGTGACGTCATTACGCCGGAGCGCGGGTAAGTTGGGGTTGGGGGGTCGCGGGAGTGAGGGGACAGCCGGCAGGGGGGCACAGGGAAAAAAGTTTGCGCCCCCCTGATCTAGACAACCGTGCCATTGTTAATCTATACTGAGAACTTTAGAATTGGAATAAAGTATATCTAAATTTAGAACGGTGACTGAAAATAATTACCATGTAAAGAGTTGTTCCTTTTGAGTCTTAAAAATTGTCCACATGGACATTTTATCCTGTTGCCTTACCAACTCTTTCCCTGGTCCCTGAGATTATGTATATTCCTAAACCCTAGCACTTGGTGTAACCCTACCTTATTTTCTGTTGTAAGGTTGTTGTATCATCCTTTTCTAACAGCCATAGGTAGAGGTCTACCCCAAAATGCTCTCCTTGCTCTAGCGTTGTTTTTTCATCTTCCCCTAATTTAAGTTTTACCAAGTTTGTTTTCATTTCTGTCTGTACTCATAAATTAAGTTTATCAGAAATTCAAGGAGGACTCTATTTTGCATGGAGAAGGAGCCGAGGATACCAAGGGCCACACTATGGACATCTGCCAGGACACGGGAAAGAGCAACGGACACTTGTACAGCTATCATTATGCTGACTGTTACAGGATATCAACCAACACTATCTGAGGCATTTGTCCACTGCTGAGGAAGGTAACAGGCCACACGCCACTCATTTTGGCAAAGGCCTAAAGACATCTGCAGCATGGCAGAATTCAGGCCTTCACCAGACACCACGCATCAGATTGACAATGCAGATGCTGAGACCTCTACACAACCGCAACAGAGGCAAGAGAGTGTAAGGCCTAAATGGATAGTCACACTGGCACAGAAGGCCCATGAAAAATATGAATCCGACATTGACACACACCGTGAAAAAGTAGAAAGAGCCTGGAAAAATACTGGGGTTGAATTGTTTAATGTTACAAATATTAGCGATCATGAAAAGCAGCTTAAGCAGGCTATAGCTCAACTGAGGTACAGCCATTCATGGTACCAAATGCTGTCAGAGACATATATCACCTCCTTGATAAGAACCAATACCGAACAAAGCCTGCAAGAACAAGACCGACAAAAAGAAAGGGGCGCGTGCAGAGCACAATCATGGAAGCTGAAAGTCAGAAAAGGGACCTCTTGCTGGAGATTGCATCACAGCGCTCCGGCGCATCCAGACATTCAACAAGGTCATCAAACTCAGTGCAATCTAACATACTGTATAAAGTGCAGGCACTACCAGGGCATGAGTTACTGCAGAGGCCACATGTGCAAGAGTCGCTTACAGTCAAAATGAGAGAGCCATAATGTGATCAAATATGATAATTCCCCCCCCCCAAATATGGGGGTAAATGAGAATTTTAATCAGGTAGTGTTAGGACTTGCAAATTTGGTCATGCCTTGAGGTGGCTTGCAGGCTTATAATGCTTTGTCCAAAGGGTTTAACTAAATGACCATTTTTCAAGAGAATATATGGTATTTCACTGTGTATTTTTGTCATATTGGATGCAGCTTTGGGCTTTCTGTCTTTTGTTGTATACTGTTGCAGCCACTGCTGCCATGGCTGCTGGTGCTCTCGCCGCCTCTGCACATTGGAAGGCCATTTTTGCAGTGAACTTAGAGGCCTTATGTGAGAAAAAGGAAGCAGTCGTCATTGAAGCCCAAGCAGCGATCTTGGAAGAAGCCGCAAGACAAGATTGCAGGGATCAGCGGAGCAATAAAATAGCTACAGAAGATCCAGCCCAGCGCAACAAAGACTATGTAAGAAGTCACGCCAGTATGAACACAAGTCCACCATCCCTACCAAACGAAGAGGATATTACAGATGCCAAAGCTATGGAGAATCCATATGAAGTAGATGCTGTTCCGTAGATAATCCCTCAAATTCAGAGAGACAAAAGAAACATAGTACAATTCAATCATAAACAATTTAGTAGAAAAATTTAATGTACTTCAGGTACACACACCCTGTACATGAAAGCTAAGCAATAACAGGAGGAAGACACAGTGCTACGATCACTGGTATGCAGCTCTGAGGATCCGGATGCTTGTCCAGCTACAGTCCTGCAGTCCTCTGATAATCCGGGAGAAACTCTGGTCATCTCTCCTCCTCGCCGGTTCCCTTGGCGTCTGAGGTCACTACCCGTCTTGGTCATCACTTCTTGTTTAGCGGGTATCGCCAGGGAGTCTGCTGCTTGACTGTTAATCATCCGGTGCTGAAGCTGTCTTCTTCTCCACAATCTTTAGAAGGTATCTCTATGCGTTTCACTGCTTAGACGCTGCTTTGATGAAGCTTCGAAGTCCACACATAGGCGCACAGAGCCATTCTTCTTCCGAACCACCACGATAGGGGATGCATAGGGCCTGCAGGACTTAATCATGGTGCCAGCAGTCTCCATATCTTTCAGGACGTCCCTCCCATCATCCACATCTCTGGGAGCTATGCATCTAGAACGCTCTCGAAGGGGTGGCATCATTCAGTCGGATCGTATGTTGAGCACTCTTGCTGCAGCTTACAGCCATTTCACTGGTGGAGAACACCTCTTGGCACTCAGCCAGCTTGTTACTAAGTCGCTTCTTCCACTCTGGTGCAAAGGACGAGTCCCCAAAGTCGAATTGCAATTCGGGAGGGGCTTCCCGCTCGGTAGCAGCATTCACATGACCAAGGGGTTCTACTTGAACAACTGGGTATATTCAACCCAGTACTTTGCCGACGTCAAACCGAATAGGGTGAGGCGAGATGTTCTTTATTCACTGTGAACCAGCGAGGACTTCCACTCCTTCATTTCCGGCACCGCTTTGATCTCCCTCTTCGCGTCCTCTTCAGGTGTGGTTTCCAGTGAGAAGTACCAGTCCTTCTCATCACGTTCAGGATAGTTAGGTACAGCTGCCATGTGTCTCACCCCCCCAGGTGGAATCTCTGTACACCCCTTCTCAAGGTTGAAGAACTGGCCAAACTCCTCTTGGGCAGAAATTCAGTAGCACTCTTATTTGAAGGCAGGATGAATCAGCAAGGATGGCAAGGGTAGTTCCCCGGCTACCATACACCCGGATCAAGGATCGCACCACATCTGCGTTGGTCCCTAGTATGATGGGGGAATTCGGATGTTCCTGGGTCGCACTTGAGCCTGGATTAGGGGCCGAGCTCCAAGGTGTCTGGGGTGTCGGGAGTGTGGAGGTTCCTGGGAGATGTTCTCCTCTAGATTCTGCTTCGCACTAGGCTTCTTGGATGGGGTTACCTTACTCTCTCCCTTGGTAGACTCTCGAGGTGTCCTGGGAACGTGGAATCGCAATTGAACATCCTGCTTCTTTATTTGGCCTAGCAATTCCACAAAGCTGGGGGTTTTCTCCACCAGAGGGATGCATCGCATCATAAGAGCTATAGGATGAGAGGGTAGAGATCCTTTCGAATACTGCTTGAATCGGTACTCATTCACGACTGTTGCAGAAATGACTTTCTTTGAGAGTAAATCCCATAAGGATAGCTGTAGTCATGGGACAAATGTGGACAGCGCTTCTCCGTTCTGCTGCCGGAGAGCACGAAACTGGGCCAAGAGTTCATCTTAATCCTCCTCTACACCATAGGTCTGGTTATGGAGTTCTACCAAGTCTTGGGTGGTGGCTTCCCCCTCTAGCTCGCAGTGCATTCTTACAATGTTTACTGGTGAGGGCCTCAGGCATTTGACTATCCGTTGCCTCTTCACAGCTTCCGAACATGACCATACCTTGAGCACTTGCAGGGTATGGTCTCTCTAATTCCCAAACTCTTCTTCCCCGACAGGGGTGGGTGATACCCCGAAGAAAGCTTTTAACTTGTGGTAGTTCTGTGACTGCGAGGACTGTTCGGGACTGTCCACCAGTTGCTGTATGGCTTCTCCAACATCAGAGCCTCCGGACAAGCGGAGACTGTTGTGGCCAGACCAGTGGTTGTGAACTGACGACATTCTTACTGGGGCTATCAGAGGGGTAGAAGAGTTCAGCTCCCAAAAGCACCTCGGGGGCCTGTCCAGGACTGAAATCCGCCATCTTTATCGGGAGGTCGGGGTATATGAGCAGGCAACCACTGGGCGGGGCTCCACAAAAATGCAGGGCTTGGGGGGGCATCATCTTCGCTTATTTCGTCGCCAGTGGTAACTAGAAATACACTCCATCTGTATGTAGGATACCCATAGCGTATCTAATCATTTTTTGGAATTTCATCAAGATGACCTTGACATTTTTAGCTATCGAACACGTTTTGCAACATAGGAGAGGTGGGGATAGGAATTTGGAATTGTTAAAAAGGGAAGCATTCTGGATCCACAAATTGGGGACCCTTACTCCTAGGGGACTCAATATGGAAATATAGTGTTCCCTTTCTTAAATAGTATTTTTTCCACGTTTCTAACAGTTCTCTCTCTCTTCTCTTTTCATTCCATCATGTTGCCATTTGTTTGAGGTAGTCTTTTATGATACTTTGTATAAACATTGTCACTTTGTGTAGTTACCTGCACTTCCCTTGTTATTTGTTATGATGTTGCATGTGCTGTGTTTTCTATCAATCAGTGTTCTCTGTGATTAGAGTTCAGTGATGTTTCTTTTTGGATTTATGACGTCATCCCTTTATTGATGAAATTATTCATCATTAATCCCACGGGATCAATGAAGTTTATCACATTTATAGTAATTATAGTATGGATATTTCTTGTCATTTTTTGTAATGATGGTCATTTCAATTTGCAGTGTATCTTTTGGCAATTTGCCAGTTGGGATCATTATTTAGTTGATCTCTCCCCATATTGGCCCCGTTCAAATGCTATGTGCTCTTTTTTTTGATATATGGGCATTTCTCCCAGTTTTGTGGCTGATTTTTCATTTATTCGATTGGCAAATTATTGATAGCTTTGCAATTACTATCATCTGTTTAATATGAATGAGAGAGAAGTTTACTCTCACTATAGAAACTTTGAGACTGGTACTACCTCTGAGTAGCTGCATTTTGTTACCAACTCCATGTTGATAATGTTTCCCTTCAAATTAGCACAGATCAAAAGTTTGTTTTAATTAGTTTCATATTGCACCGGGTATATAAACCTTTAGGATAGGTGGGGGAAGGTAACCTCCTGATGAAGTCGTTACCTGGATTGGGCAAAACGCGTAGCGTGGGAGTACCCCCTTACTATTGAGCACACAGGAGATACGCTGCCAATTGCTCGCACAACACGGAAGCCGGACCGGAGGTGACGTCACAACCTCGAGGATACGACGGAGCGGAGACCGCGGATAACGCCAGCAGGCTGGCTACCAACTGCAGAGAGTTTTCCCATGATCAGCGGAGGTCCAACGGAGGCGGGGTGGTGAGCGAGTATGCTGTGTGGCTTCTCCATTACACTCGTTAGTGTTATGTGCCCATTTTATATTGCATTATTGTAAGTGCGATTTTTATATTTTATACATAAAACATTTCATACGTTATTGATCTGTGCTGTGGAGCTATTTTTCTATTATTGCTGAGGTTCGTCTCTCCTGAACTCTCCGGGAGGTGCTACAGTACATCCTTTCCTGACATACAAAGAACAGATTGCCGCAGCTTTTGATATTGCCATAAAACATCCTACGTCCTGCGAGTATAGAGCCAAGATATGAGCTGACATGTATCCAGCGTGCAATACACCTGCACTTTGATTGTTTGTGTTGTTTCTCTCTCCCCGTACATGCTCCTCTTGGATTGTGAGAACATATTCCTACATTTTGGGACCAGGGAAGACAGGCCCCACCCGTGTGTTTGAGCAGGGAGTTGCGACTTTATATTTATATTTGTATTGCATTGATATTATTTATATATATTTGCACTTTATCTCACAGAGCTTAATATTTATTCACTTTAAGACTAGTGATCGCTCTTAGTTTTTTGCGCCATATTTGATCACCTTCACTTATTATTTGCCCCAGAGGGAACAAGCAGAACCATATTTACTACAGCCACCTCGGAGTATATAGAATAGAACAGGTCCAGTTTTTAGGATATCCCAGCTTCAGCATGAAGACTGAGCCTCTGAGCCACCTGTGCTGAAGCAGGGACTGATTGAGCCACTTGTGCTCCAGCAGGGATATCCTGGAAACCTGACCTCTTGAGGCGGCTTGAGGACTGGAGTTGAACACCCCTGAGCTACAGAACCAAACACACACTTCTTTCAGGGTCTCTATGTATTAAGGCAAAAATGGTGCAATTCTCAGGCAACAAAAATGATGTTGCTTTTTGTTTTTTCTTTGATACATATTGTGCAGTTAGCTTGCCCCAGAATTACACCACTTTTCCCTTGTTACAAAAACCCCTAGGTGTCTCATCTGGCCACGCCAATGCGTGGGCTGCAAGGAAGGTCTTCCTGGAGAAAGCCTTCTTTGCTTCACATGTTGAGTGATACTGTGACACAGCTTGATGAAGAGCAACACAGTCACAGCGACTTTGGCTTTTTCGAAAGCAATGAAATCTATGAGGCATAAACCTCCAAGCACATCCTGTTTAGTACATGTCTGTGAGGAGAGAAATAGCGTCAGGGCCATATCAAAGTCACCAGCTATGCCAACATGTAACCTGTTTGAGCTCAGGCAAATACATAGCACTCTGTTGCTGCTCTATCTGTGAAAGGGTTAAAGCCTGTTCACACATACAGTACCAGTAAAGCAATAGAAATGCCGGTGTCTACTTAATGTGTTTCTGAGTTTATTATCCCAAACTGTCCCCACAGGCTGAAGCATCCTGGGCACTGACTTCAACCAGTGATGTGGAAAGTTGTGTGGGCTGATACATGATATGCTATTTATGGTATTTGGAGATACATATGCTAACAAGGTATCTCCCCACCATGCTGTCTTTCCCCAGGGGTGCTTGTGGCTGATGCATAAAGAAATTCATTAGAAATGTTTCATTGCAAAGTTCTTTTGAAGTTTCAGTAAGTTTGCAAAGATAAAGCCCCCTCCTTTCTTCTTCCCAAGATTTTTTTTTTGTTTCCCAGGATTTGGTTTTGTTACAAATAACAAAAGCATCTAAAGGGACGGAGCAGGGAAAAAAGCGTTCCTTAACGGTACATTCAAGTCTTGGTTCGTGGGGTCTCTCCAAATTGTATCAGAGGAACTTGTGGTCCATGGGATCTGTACTGCCCATGGCAGGGCAACATGATAGGACATTTCATCCATTGAGTCTGACCCTCCCACACTTGACTTGCAGAAGCGATTGTACTGAAATGCATCACATTTTAAGACAATAACCCTTACATATGAACTGCATGGAGTGCAGTGCAATAACAACAACACTTGCTGCTATTACTTTTAATTCTGTTATGTTAATGAATATACGTCTGACCCACATGATAAACTGCCTCTGTTCTTATGCATCTAATTCCTATGGTAGCTTAGCTTTAATGTTTATGAAAAACCAATGTCAAATCCTCTTCATACATTTCCTTCCCTATGATCTTCATTGTAACCTCTCTCCTTATTCAATTGTCAGCCTGCATTTAAAGTAGTCAGCCTATCACCCCACAGTAACCAGCACTTTGATTCTTATAGTAAATCATGATACTTGTCTGGTGGTTTAAAATGTAATCTGTATGTCGTCCATTGCTTTGGTTTCCTGTAAAAAATAAAACACTGCAAGTTTCAGCAGCAATGTGGCTATAAATATGTTACCCCATTTGGTCCAATCAGGTTGCAGAAACACTTCCCCCTACTAACACTCCCTGATCCTCGCAATACATTTATAAGGTCTGAGCAAACAGGTTAATCTAGTTTTTTTTTTTTTTAGTTTTCCACAGCATAGCTGGACAGCCCCTACAGTAACCACATGACTGCAGTAACAGCCTCATGTTTTATCTACACCCATCTCTATATTTCTCATCCTCAGCAGACGATTATGACGTAGCTAAAACTACTTAGGTTAAGTCCAGGGGCTTCCCCAGTCCTTTTTGTTTGCAAATGTCAATGTCCAGTGGTCAGTGAGTGGCAGTTACAATTTTGACTGTGCATCACAAGCGTGCCCAGTGAAAGCTGCTAGCTGTGGGCTGGTTTAATGTAATGTATTGAATAATGCACTGGATAAGATGAGATGATAAGCAGGTTTGGAAATTCACATGCTACTCATTGGAATAGAAATTCTACAGAAAGTGTACAGCAAATAAAAATATCATATCATCTCTCTCTCTCTCTCTCTCTCTCTTTCTCTGTATGTATGTATGTATGTATGTATGTATATTTTTTTTTTTTTATTTTTTTGGGGCCAAACATTGGCATATTTTACATATGGATTCAATACTGTCAAAGTTTCTTGTGAAGAAACCACCTATTGTTTTCACAAAATCAAATAATTTGAAAACCATTCTGTCTCCGAGTCTCCTTAAAGGCACTATCGCAACTAAGAAAAAAGATCTTAGGGATGTACTAGGCCTTAAAGGGAATCATAGATGCAATAGATGTAAAATTTGTCCTAAAATGTTAACACAAAATAATTTTACATCTAAAATGACAGACTCTAAATATGACAGAAATAAATAATGATATTGATTGTCTAACAACATATGTAATATATATATTGCAATGTGAATGCGGACTACAATATGTGAGCTGCACCAAGCGCCATTTAAAACATTGTATTATGGAACATTGCTAATATCCTCAGGAACAGTGCTAATATCCCTAAATCAGTAGCTTCCTCTAAACCACTCACCCATCTTTTATCTCATTTCATAGATGTTCATGGGTGTAATACCACAGGAGTTCGCTACATGGGAATTGAACATATAATAATTAACATTACAACTGGTGATAGAGACCTTCAAATTGCGAAAATAGAGCAGTTCTGGATATTCACCCTCCCTGGCAAAATATCCTGGGGGGTTGAATGATTATGTAGAGTTGACTCCCTTTTTAAGGTAAACAGGGGAGCTGTCCTCTGCTTCCGGTAAATAGTCCCAGCACCCGTGGGTGTCAGTATGGTCACTTGGGAACAGAATTGAGGGTGCAGATGTAGACCTCAAAATTGATCAGAGCTGGGTGGGAAATCCCTTACCTCTAGATGCTTCCGATATGGGTCCTGCTCACCTCTGTCCTCCGTTGTCCAGCGTGCAGCCTTCAGAGAAATCAGATGGAAAGAAAGAAGATCCGGCGCCACTGCGAGTAACAAGTATCCAGGCTACTTCCGGGTTGATTGAAAAAAAACTTTATTGGGACATCACACACACACAAGGCTACACCACGATCTCCTCCTCAGGGGAGCTGTGTGAACGGTGATCCGTTTGCTTAAATGGGCTCCATGTGTATGGATATTCCAGGCAAGAAGTGACACATTGTGTGCTCATTTGCATGTAATTTCCCAGAATCCCTTGCTGCAGATGGAGCACTGTCTGCTAGGTGATAATGGTTGAAAGGCAGGGTTGCAGACCTGTCTAAGACATGTGAATGTGCTCACAAGTGATATTCTTTATTGGATATATATATAAAACCCTACAATGGGTTTTCTTATGTTCACTAAGTACAGTAGTAGGAACATTTCCTGGTTTGAAGTGAGCAGTCAAATGTTGTATTGCTCTGAAGGGAAAATTGTCCTGGCCACTCCGAAATTCGGGATGTAGGGAATGTTGGTATCAGCACATGAAAAGAAACAAGTGAGACAAACAGAGCATAATACTGTATGGTCAAAGGATTATAGCCTTGGAATTCTTTAAAACATAGAAGCCTTGGAGGTGTTATCAATTAAACGAAAAAAAATTTAAATTACAAATTTGATGACATGAAAAAAAGATACATTTAATAAAATACTTTAAAAACAATATGACAATATAATAAAACACAATTGGTGAGCGGGTGTCCGTCCAGTCCGGAAAAATCAACTTACAGGAAGCAGGTATAATATGCGCCTTTGAATATATATGTATATTCAGGAGATGTCATCTCTGGCTGCTATCGAAACGAAATCCCCGGTGATGAGCCACGTTGCAGACTTGCTGGTTCCTTCGGACCCTCTCTGCTGAGATCAAGTAGTTTGATAGACCAGTATCCAAAGCTCCTGCTTGTGCCTCACTGACTCGTTATGCTCCTGCTCGAAATCTCGCGAGCTAAGGTGGTAAGGACAGCCGGTTCTGGCACATAGAAAGCCAGCTGAAGTGCATGTCTGAGTGGCTGCTGTCGCTGCTCATGCGTATCCTGATGTCGGTTCTCTTGGGACGGGTGCCCTTTGACCCTACACGTTTCGCGATCGCCGTCGCTTCTTCAGGGGTGTGTGAGAGAGGTGGGGCTACTCCTTATATCAGTCACTTCACTTAATCACAGATGAGTGAAACCTGTGTGCTAATCATGGCACATGCGTATATGGGATTCATAATCTTCGTTAATCTAAAAAAACCTCTGGGCATCTGAAAACTTGTATGTTACTTATTAATAAATGTAATAAAAAGTGAATAAAAAATAGAGAATAATGTTTATGCTAAATCATTGTTGTTTATACTCAATTCTTATTGTGGGTATTTTTTTTTAGATAATACTGTAGATGGAGATATATAGCCATGACATAACAATCTGTTTGGAATTAATATACTAAATGTTGATTGGCCAATCAATGACTAATGTTATTTTTCAGTATATTAATGCAAACAGATCGTGGTACAGTAAGTCACTCCTGCAGGAGACTGGCAACCAAACAGGAGATGTAGAAACCCTATTGAGGGGTTATGACGCACTGCAAATTGAAAAAATAGAGCTCAGCACAAAAATTAGTAAAGTAAAAACAATTTAATAGATGGGTGAACTAGGATCAAAAATTGTGGGTAAGAGAGTCACTCTAACGCGTTTCACGCATTCCTGGCGGTTAATAATGGTATTGACCATATAAATATAAAACATATGCATCAGTAACATTAGTAAACTGTTATTAAATAGGTTAGACATGATTCTTAAAAGTGTAAACGTATATAACCCGTCACACCATTTTTCAACACTGTCACTATACTTATTTACATCTGTTAAAGCTGCAGATCAATGTGAGGTTTATTGAAACAATATTCACATTTCTAACATTAAATATGTGTGTAACAGGGACTTATCCCTGTTAAGAAACTTGCCTCTAATCCAGCAGTGTGCTGGTTAATTGCACACCAGCAATCAACCAACTCCACCTGCCTAATCAAAGCTCTGTCAGAAAAAGCCTGTTCTGAGACACAGGAAGAAGGATTCCCTAGTCCACAACTGGACTGACCTGGAGAACAACAGATGTCTTGAGCTGCATAAGTGCTGCAGGCTGACAGCAAAACAAAGGGGACACGACCTCTATACCTGGGAGCAGACATTGCATTAGAACCCAAGGGTGCGGTCCCAGGAAAGCAGAGAGGCCTTCCCCTACAGCTACAAGAAACAGATAAGACTTTCTTATGGGACTGTTTTATATATATATATATATATATATATATATATATATATATATATATATATATATATATATATATATATATATATATATATATATTTATATACATACATATATACATATATACAGATATACATTTGGGGCTGGTAACTAGTTTAGCTAACCACCCAGTTAGAGAGGGCTAGACTATGTGAGAATATCCTCCAAAGTGGAGTAGGTTTTTCTTTTGCTTAATTTGAATGTTTTGCTGTGTTAAAGGGAACGGCACAATAAGCCTAATTTAAGTTTCACTGTGTAAACGGTCTCCATTGTGTACCTTTGCACATATCTCTTACAATGTGCATCAATACAATATGCACAATAACAAGTGATTAGTTACGATATACATCGATCATTTATCCAGTAATTGATCGCTTAATATGATTTTACATTTTGGGGTATTAGATATGCATTTGGGGAAATGTAGTCCATAAATATAATATGAGTGGGCAGTTAATCTATACAATTTGTGCACTGATAGAGAGAGGCTGGGATCAAAAGACAGAGCCAATAAGAAGGGGAAGGGGCTGACACTTAAATAATGTTTTATACATAACTATGCTTTTAAATTTATATAAATAATTTAAGGCCAGATCAATCTGTTTTAAGATATTTAGATTTTTTAAACACATACATGAATTATTCATATTTACACACATGTAGGATATTGTTTTAACTGCACCTTTAAAACTTTTATATGTGACAATCCTGTGACACAGATGAATGTTAAACTTCATGTACCCGATATCTAACCAAAAGATGAACAAGCCATATGTTAACCCCTTCGTAACGTCAGCGGTGACACAATAATATCAGAAATATGAACTGACATTTCTTACAACTACTAGTTTCATAAAACACGGGCTCACAAATAAAAAGCAATACGAGTCCGCTCAAATACGTCCATGCTTAAAACATATGCCAGACAGTTGCATTTTGTTTCTAAGTCCCGTCTCGCCGTTTCTCGGCAGCTTCTGACCACCTTCTTGACAACTTTTTCTGGCCAGGCGATGCTGAGAAGAAATTTCAATTCTACAGCGGCGATTACCATCGATAAGCTGATCGTGGCTACTAGAATTGAGCGAGTTACAAAAACTGCCGATAAGTGGCAATAAGTGGCTTATCGGAGCACGTTTGGCGAATTTTTTTTTATCGGGAAAAAATATTGCTGAAAATTTGAAGGATCGCCAACATTTCGGAGCTTACAGACTAGCAGTAGGCTTTTTTGACGATAAGCTGCCAATAACTAACTTATCGGACCTTTCTCCATAGGCCCCTATATCTCATAAGAGGGAAACATTCCTTGTCGACAATGGCAATCAGATTTCTCCCTGGATTTTTGCTCCTCCTGTAGTGTGTTGTAACGTAAGTGGTGGTATCTTCATGTATACCATTAATTACCAAATAAGAAAATAAATGTTTAACCTTTTCTTAAGGATATCTACTGCACTAGTCTTCCACATTTGTCATTGCTCTTACTGCAAAGAAAATGTGTCTTTGCAGCTGACATTTAATCTGAATGGATGATTCTGTGTCATTTATACTGCCCTGAAATGAACCTTGGATATATTTGAAAATTGTATTATAGACTAAATGGATGTAAATTTCGAGCATTATTGAAATCCCTGCTGTCTGATTGGTCAACTATCCCTTGGCAGCTGTCGGTCGGTGGCAAAACAGACGTTTCTAATAGTCCAATTCTGCTCATATCAAGGCTGCTTCCTGGATTATCAGTTCCTTGCAAGGAAAACATGTTGAAATGTTTATTTAATTATCAGACCAGATGAATATTGCTAATGTGAATCACTTGTATTCCTTGTGTTACAGACACTAGTCACAGCAAAGGGAGTAATGCTAACAAGGCATAGGTTTCTGGAGTCATGAAAGAAAGCAAAAATGGGCAGTAAATAGTTAATATAGTTGCACTGCAGAAGAACATCAACAAACATGTCATACATTGCACTTCAAAAATAAGTTAATGAATGACCAATGTTCCAATATGACAATCTTTACGTATTATAGTATGGGTGTATTGGGGGGCAAAAACAAACAGAGTCCAGAAGGATCCAGTGATAGCCTCGCTCAGCCTAGTGTGTATGCAGAGGTGTAAAGAGTACATACATATATATATATAGACAAAGAAAAAACAAAAAGTAGCGCCAACAAGCATATAAATATAAATCAGATGATAATGATAAGGGTTAGAGAATAAGTATATATACAGAAAATCAATACAGGCATACCCCGAATTAACATACGCAATGGGACCGGAGCATATATGTAAAGCGAAAATGTACTTAAAGTGAAGCAGTACCTTTTCCCCACTTATCGATGCATGTACTGTACTGCAGTCGTTATATACGTGCATAACTGATGTAAATAACGCATTTGTAACAGGCTCTATAGTCTCCCTGCTTGCGCACAGCTTCGGTACAGGTAGGGAGCCGGTATTGCTGTTCAGGACGTGATGACAGGCGCATGCGTGAGCTGCCGTTTGCCTATTGGGCGATATGTACTTACTCGCGAGTGTACTTAAAGTGAGTGTACTTATACCGGGGTATGCCTGTATAGACTAAATGCAAACATATGGATATACAAAATAACAATAATAAAAATTAAAGTCCAATGTCCAAACCATACAAAAAGTTCTGACAGGTAGCACCAGAATAATGTACAGAGTCCAGGGGCCCACGGCAGCTCTCTCATGGAATAACCAGTTCCACAGCAGAATCTATGAGAAAGACAAAACAGAGAGCGCACGCCCCATAGTGTAACACTGTAACATTTAATGTGGGGAAGGATGGAATGGGGGATTAAAAACATTCACAATAGACAAGTAAAATATATGCAGTATGTGATATATAATCACCACCAAGGAGTGTCCAAACCGCAGCAGAGAGTCCAAAACAGGCTGGAGTTGATCTCACAAACAGCGCAGTCCCTCCGGTTCACTCGGTTCACTCGAAATCATCCAGGTAAATCTGGCATCAGAGTAAGGCCTTCAAATCACTACATGTGCTCCCCGGCCGTAAAGGATACACACAGCGTGATGACGTAATGTCGTAAAGTACGTCCCTGATGCGTTTCGTCGCAACAAATCCAACTTTATCAAAGGGAATGTCCCTGAACAAGATAGCAGTGTATATATACTGGAGGTCCCTCTTTTAATTGGTGGAAGTGCTAAGTAATAGTCCCTCTCCTATAAACGAGCCGTGGCTTGCTACTAAATGATTAATATGGCCAAAATGGCCCAAATAGACTGTCTATAGTGTCTGATTGTATCCAATGATAATTAACCATATGTATAATTAATTAATAATTTACGAACGGATTCTCCAGTAAAATACACTGCTAACAATGTGGGAGCTAGGTATATACTGCTTTAATAGATAAACATACAAATTGAAAATTAAAAAATGCATAACAATATTAAAATACCTCATGTGTTACACACAGTTATACAAATTACATACATATCAAAAAATTAAATATACTAGAATAATTACTAAATACTAAAAAAGTACACTACGGTGGTCGAGCAGCCCAGACGCCAGAGTGAAGACGTCAGTACAGGAGTTCCCTGTTCCCCGATTGGTGAGAATTCGTGTGCAGCCGTACAGACCACGAACCATAGGAATCCCATCCGGGTTGACGGACAGAGGTTCGACCGGTGACACCGGCAACAGCAATACCAATTTGCAGTGACAACAACCGTATGCAGACGGAGGACGGCTGTGGTGCATGGGCTGGTCCCATAATATGCTTTTATTATACTGACAAAGTGTGAGTTTGCAATTGTCTGTTCATGGCAAATTAAACCTTTTATATCTGATTTTACACATGGATCGGGCGCTTTTTCTTTTTTTCTAGTAGGCATCGTTGGGAGGTTGGTGAGCCCAAGAAGAAAGCTGCCCGGACCGTAATTTTCTTTTTAAAAGGACTCATATGGACATTCAAGTATTGTTTTATCATTTTTGTTTTTTGTCATTCTTTACATTTTTATAGAGATTATTTCTTTTATGTTATATTTGTCCCATATGATTAGATTTTTTTCATTTGTCATTTTTATTGTTCATTTTTTTATTAGCTACACACTTTTTTCCATTTTTTCAATTATTTATATTTGTTCATTTTTTCATATATTATATATATATCCACTTGTTCCAAACCACAACTTATTTTAATTCAATTGTTATTAGGCATCTGTGCTGGGTGTGTCATCTTGCTGTGTTGGATCAGGGTTGCAGCAATTTGGGTGTGTACTGATAAGGGCGCTGTCTTATATTTTTCCTTTTATATATATATATATATATATATATATATATATATGTATGTATATGTGTCAAAATGGAGTGCTATTGAGCGTGGCATATGTATACAACAGACGACAGAGAAGCCCAATGCTACATCCAACATGACAGAAATACACAGTAAAATACTTATATATTCTCTTGAAAAAGGGTCATTTAGTTTAACCCTTTGGCCAAAGCATTTTAAGCTTGCGAGCCACGACAAGGCAGACACCCATTCGCAAGGCCTACACTGGCGACACACTTTATTCGAGCTCGGCTAGTCCCACGAATTCGGGTATACCCGGGTGTATTGAGGTTTGTGACTGTTTTCTGCCCGAGTGCATTGGGTTATTTTCCAGCAAGGATTGAAGCATTTTATTCCCGCTGGCTGCAATACTGCACAGTATATATATATATATACTGCATTACAATTCATGAATTTATGCCATCTGGTAGACACGCGAAGCATTGCAGCCTATTAAATCCTAATCATTATCATTTAACAGATCAGCCGCCCATCAGCCAAGCATGAACCCAGGCTGGGAAGGCAAACGCAACGGGGCTTGTCAGAGGTGAGGAGCGGCGCATTCCAGGTATCTGCCAGGTACATACTGGGTATTTGCTCGAATAAAGTGTGTCGGTGCAGTAACACTACCAGATAAAATACTAATATACCTCTATTAGGATTAAAATTCTCATTTACCTCTATTAGGAGGGAGAAAGACCACAGTGGGTCTATATCCAGCAGAATGAAAGGACCTGCAAACTAGGGAAGTGTGGAGGGGCGGGCATAAAACCTGGGAAGGAGGAGCCACTAACCTCCAGCAGCTGAAACAGCTGAGAATGGGTTAACAAAACACAGAACCCCAGCAAGCTCTTTTTGGGAACCCCTGAGCCCCCAGAAAAAAAATATATATATATGTATATGTGTCAAAATGGAGTGCTATTGAGCGTGGCATGTGTATACACAACAGACGACAGAGAAGCCCAATGCTACATCCAACATGACAGAAATACACAGTAAAATACTGCATTGAAAGAAAAGAAGAGTTGCCAGTAGCCTGTGAACACTAAGAAAAAGGACGGTTTGAGTTTCTCATATATCTTTACCTATACTACGGATGGTTGTTCACGGCTGGACGATATGATTTTGTGATTTTTCTCAATTTGCAATTGTGTGTCACATAGGGGGGACAAGGGTCAAGGTAAGTACCTTGAGGTTCCTTTGGACCTAAGGGAACGGGCCTGAAGAAAGGGTTCTTGCCCTGAAACGTTGCCCCTCTTACCCTACCCCAGTGTCTTTATATGTTTACCTGTTTTCTCCCCCCCCCCCCACCCCTTTTGTATCCCACACTTCCCGTCCCTCTGTATTCCCCCCTACCTTTGTGGTTTTCAGAGCTGTACACTCTGCATTTACAGTCATTTAGCATTTCCTTTTTTGTGAAATAATGCATTACTCACGCTATTAAATTTGTAGCTTATTCTGAGACTCTCTACGTTTTTCTCCATTAATCAGTGTGTGCTGGAGCTTCTTTTGGGTTTCTATAAAATGAATCCCCATTGTAAATTTATTTGGCACTGAAGTGGTAAATATAGTTTTACCTTGCTTTTTACTGCTAGATATGAACTACTATAAATCTCTGTGGAATCGTTGTTTTGCTTCAAGAATGATAGAAAAGTAGGTATCACTGTGCCCCTGTACTGCGCTGGCCTGCGATTTTCCACAGCTCTCTGGGGTTTATTTAGTAAAGTCTTCAGACTGCAAAACGGAGGCAAAAAACCCGACACCAGATTTATTAAGGAAAGAGATTCTCATTGAAACCAATGGGATTTTCTTGATTTGATAAATGGTGCAGTGTTTTCCTCATCAGTTTTGCCCTGATTCTGCATCTGGGACACTTAGATAGAAAGAACTTTCTCTTCTGTTCAGGGTGAGTGAGAAGAGTTCCAGGGAAATATGCACTGTCAATAGACATTCTTGGGAAGGGTTAATATCAGAGAAAGGCCCTCTCGCATAAAAATAGCCTCAGTCAATATCTGCTAAAATGAAACCAAATTACATATAGTCTAGTAGCTGGAAAATGTCACTCTCTTAGTAATTGAGAATCTTTGGCTCATGATACTGATGGAGAACCTACCATGCAGAGTGAAGAACACATTCTCTACATTACTCTGAAGAAAGGATCCCTGGTGGTTGGAATTTGCTGGATTATTTCTAATGCAAAGTTAGACTATTACTTCACCGCATGCCTTAAAGCAGCTTTTCAGGTTTAAAACCAGAGCAAGAAAAAACATTTACTTTCTTGTATCCGCAGGACAATTGCATTAGTCACACCGTACAAGTGTGCAAGATGGAAACATTGTATTTTGTAAGTTGTAAGAACAATAAAGGAAACTGTTTGGACAATGCGGGACATGGAATAGTCAAGAGGTCCTGTATCAATATAACATATGATCCTTGTCTTCACCGATCTTCTTTCTCCTTCAAAACATTGTCATGGAGGCAAAGACCACAGCATTCATTTAAATACATACAGATGACCATAGATCACTATAGATAACTACTTAAAAAGCTATGTTTATAAATCTATATTATACAATTAACATGTACTGTACTGTATAAACATATACATATGAACTTGAAAACCCAAACCTTGCCAGCCATCCACCAAAACCCACTCCCAACCTCTTGACTTCTAATCAAGATGGCATTAAATTTCATTTACCCCAGGATGTGAATAGAAGCATGTGCCCACAAATACCCCAAAATAAGGCACCAAATAAACCATCCACCCAAACAAAAACATCAACCTCAGGCCGGATGCCGAGAAGACGGCTGTTTTCCCGCTCGTTCTTCCCGCCACACAGACTTCTTCTTCTGATGCATCCAGACATGGCGTCTGTGTCCTCCACCAATGCCATCTTGCCCGTTTGCGTTCCACCGCCATCTTCTGCTGTCCCCACTCAACTGACAGGGTGCCAGGCCAGGTAGGATTTATGCTTCAAATTTATTTTTATTTTGCAGTTATTTTAGCAAAGTGTCCCGCCGAGAAGCAGCTTCATTTTCCTTCTGGGCCCTAACCTTCTGCCGGGAGCCTATACAAAACTGGGAGATCACACTTTTGGGAGCTCAGAACAGTTTTAATTTAATTTGACCGGAACATCGGTAACTTTAGGTAACTGGGAACAGACAACCAACATAATAATCCAATCCTCTCGGCTCAGTCCTCTTCCGTGGCTGCTGCCTCGCGGTTCCCTCTTGGCCTGCCAGCTTTTTGCCATTCCGCCTCCGGCAACTGTTGTCTGCGTATGCCCACCACTGGACCCTCCTTCATCCCCAATTTGTGGAGAAAGTCTTCACCTTCCTCGATCTCTTTGATGGAGATGGCCCTCCCGTTTTTAATGACCAGTAAACCAAACGGGAAGGTCCATCTGTAACGGATCGCTCTCTCACATAGGATCTTCGTTATAGGTTGTAGTTTTTTCCTCCTGGATAATGTGACTGGGGATAGGTCTTGGAATATCTGCAGGGTGGCATCTTCGAACCGGCAGGCCCCCTCTGTCTTTGTTTTTTTGAAACACCGCGTCTCTGGTCTGGAAATAATGGAGCCTTGCAATCACATCCCTCTGTTGCTCTGTAGCTAATGGCCTGCTCCTAAGGTCTCTATGGCAGCGGTCCATCAGGAGTTCCGCCTCAGGTAAGCCTGGGAGTAGTGCCGCCATCCATCGGGAGATGAACCCCTCTACATCTATGACCTCTTTAGGGATGCCAAGAACCCTGATGTTATTGCGCGATCCCTGTTTTCAGCATTTTCTTGCTGATCTGCTAATTCTGTTATCTGGGCTTGTAGATGCAAGGTTCTCTTTTCGGCTTACTTCATTGTTTTAGACGCGGCCGCCATCTTTTCTTCTAGTGCTCCGGTTCGTTCCCCCACACTCTGCACCTCTTTGCGGATTTCTTGAATTTCTGCATGAAGGAGGGTTTTCAGGTCTCGGTAGAGCCTATCAAAATCACACCGGCGGACCGGTAGATGTTCAGGTCCTTATGCCGTGTCATTGTCTCGGTCAGAGTCAGAGCCTGCAGTTGAATTCGGCGCTATTTCTGCCCCGGCGCTACGTGAGCTAGATCTGCTCAGGAATTTCCTTAGATCTCCCACATTCTTCTTTTTGGCACTTTGCGGAGCCATCCCTGCAAGTTCACCGCGTGGGTTTGGGGTAAATTTGGATAGATTCGACAGCTTTATTGTGGATATTTTAATTCTTTTAAATCGGCGGGGGACGGAGCTCAAAGCTTACACTTCCATCCACCTCACCGTCGCGCATGCGCCCCTCGACTACTTTTACGGACATACTGTAAGAACCCACTGCCATTCCAGCCAAAAAGCTGAGACAGCGAAAGGCCGTAGCTGTACCTGAGATCCCCAAAAACAGAAAGGCTAAAGTGGAGAAAGAATAGGAAACTGCCCCTAAACCTCCTAAGGTCAAGAATCTGGGGCAGGCCTGGAAAAAGGAGAACATGGCCAAGTGCATTTCCAGCAAAATTTATTGAAGGGGCTGCTCCAGTTCGCCCTGTATCCAGCAAAGCCCAACTGGACCCCCCCTCCCTCCTCACCTCGCCCTGAATACAGCATGTCCAAACCCGACGAACTCTGCCCACCTTACCCTGGATCATGCACAGCCCAACCGGACCCCCACTGCTCTACTCGCCCTGGATCCAGCACAGCCCAAGCCGACCCCCCTGGCATCCTCACCATGGGAACAGCAGTGCCTAAGCAAGTTCTACCAGTCCCAGCCCACCTGACACTGGATGCAGCTCGGTCAGATGCATGTTGGAATTGTTTAGAGGTTGTGAAACACCTGTCCCAATGCAATAATACAGGGACAGAGTGGAAGCCAAGTTGCACTTGATTTTGGAGTGGATGTAGAGGGACATGGGAGGGTCTCTATTCTATCCTATGCCCACAGCAGCAGAGGGAGCTAGACATCTGGAGGTGCCCTCACCAACACCGGAGGCACCTTGCACACCCCCTGCACCCTCTTCAACATCAGAGTCACCCTGCCCACCCTCTGTGTCTCCGTGGCCACGAGACCCCCGAAAGGAGGGAGAGACCAGCAGGAAAGCATACTCCCACAGCATATAGCGTGCCTGCTTTCCAAAGCACACCTGTGGCAGCACAGAGGCGGACAACCGGTGATCCGTGGAATTCCAGTAGGTGACATGCTGCTTACCATTATACCAATGGAGACTCTGTCCAGATATGTCAACAACTGTGGAGGACAGCCGAGTCGATATGCCCTGATCATTTTCAAGCACCATGTCAGTTTTGACCTGTATTCCCAGTGGGGCCAACTTGTCAACTATGACGGCTCGAGGGGGAAGAAAGCAATTGCCAGCAATTTGGGGAGAGCCATTATGGACAAACTGAAGAAGCAGTTTAAAATTACTCCCGCACATTTCAAAGCCATAAAAGACACCATCAATGCCCTTTTGCTGCATCAGAGGGCTCATAGCTGGAGTACTCCGGGCGAAGAAGAGGACTATCTTTATTAAATAAATAAAGTTTATACAAAAATGTTTTTAATCTAAGAAAGTTTTACATAAAATGTTTTTAATTGAGTACTATACTGTACTGTAGTTATTGTTTAATTCTTATTTTCCTTCTTGTTTGATGGGGTCGTGCAGGAAAAATATCCAGCAATACTGACAGGTAATGTACAGTACGATACTTTAATTCGTGCATCAACAGTATTTTCTTATCTAACAAACAGTCTCACAATTATTTTACATTTATTATTATTGTCTTATTCAACTGTAAATTCACGCATGCGCAGGATTTTCTTCCCCTAAATAAAAAATCTAACAATTACATTATGTAGCATTTCCACGTGTTAAAGACACAATAATAGGATGTCAGTTGGTGGCGAAAAAAAGATTTGATTATTTTCTTATTCTAGTGCTGTATCACAAAAATAAAAACATTCATGTCATAGTCATTGTTTAATTCTTCTGTTCATTCATGTTTTGCAGGTTGAGCGGGGCGATGACAACACAGTGTGTGGGCAGGAAACACATCCATCAATACTGCCAATAATGTACAGCACTGTACTTAAAATCATGTATGCAATCTAACAATTACATTATGTAACATTTCCACATGTTAAAGACACAGAAATAGGATGTCAGTTGGTGGTGAAAAAATATTTTTGTTGTTGTCTTATTCTAGTACTGTATTACAAAATTACACAAATGCATATTATCATTGTGTAATTCTTCTGTTCATTCATGTTTAGCAGGCCGATGACAACAATGTGTTCGGGCAGGAAACACCTCCAGCGACACTGTCGGGTAATGTACAGTACTGTAATTCATGCATCTACAGTAGTTTTATTTTCAACCAGGTTCCATAGAAACTCGCATGCACGGAAATTCAATGACACACATAAGCGTGTCAATTAGGTTCCATAGAGACATGCACACAGGGTCGTCATCAGGGGGGGACAGCTGGGATAGGTGTCCTGGGCCCAGCCAGCCAGTGCTGCAAGTTGAGCCCGACCCCAGGCTGTCTTTGTACAATACTATGTATCGCTTGTTTCTATCCACAGTTGAGATTTATTCAATATTCATCCCTACAAAAGGTCCCAAATGTAAGCAGTACCATAAGAGACTTTCTCGCACAAAAAGAAACGTACTGGCCCGTTCAAGTCTCTGTGGACCACTCTCTGCTAAAAGGATTTATTTTTTGCCTGATATGATCAGGACTGAGGTTTCCCACCAGTGCAAAAGTGCAAGAATGCAACTAATTGCAGAGCCAGTTGCAGAGTGGCGCGAAAGTATAGCTACACCCCCGCAGACTCTCCGGCGACCGTCTGAAGAAAATGGAACAAATGAGTCACACCTATATATTTGTTAGGGGAGGGACCGAAGTCTTAGACCTCCCTATCAGCGTGACTGCGGGGCTAATTGCCACCCCCAAACCTGTGAGGGCTAAGTCCCGATACTTTGACTGAGCCTTCTACTGCCTTCCCCAGGTCTGAGGAGGAGACGGATGTCTCCACCCGGGGGCTTGCAGGACCTGCGGACCCAGTGTTAGATCCGCCAGCTAAAGGTGCGCCGGCAGCGGCCGAGGTGCATGCTGTGGGTCCTGCTCAAGGGGACCTGTTGGAAATCGGGATAGCAGTGTCTTTATCTCAGCCTATTTCTAAGCCCTGCCCATGCGATCGGCCTGCAGTCTGTAAGAACTGCACAGGGAGAGCTGCATTTCCCTGCATAGCTCTTACAGCCGATCTTAGTAACACAGAATTGAAGCAGGGTGTCTCCTGAGCTCAACCGCATTAATGTCAGCCTTGGGGAACCCCTGCTTCCTGAGTTACAGGCCCTGGTATGGGGTGCTGGTATCTCCTGTGCATTTAAATCTTCCAGTCACGTGATGTGGGACATTTAAACAATGGAGGGAGATGCCGGAACCTCATACCGGGGCCTGTAACTTGGGAAGCAGGGCTTCCCCGAGGCTAAAATCAATGCGGTTCAGCTCAGGAGACCTCCTGATTCAATACTGTGTTATTAAAATAAAAACAGTTAGCCGCTAAGGTAATAAAGGGGTTAAGCCAGAGTAGCTGGTTTCTCGAGGGTAGAAAGGGTAAGTGAAGGGAGTAGTTGCCCCAGGGTGAGTGGTTAGTCCTACTGGGAAGGTTGTGGGAGGAGTTAACCCCTTGACTACCACCGCTACCCACCCAAGAGGCTTAACCCCCCACCCTGGGGCAACTACCCCCTTCACCCACCCCTTCTACCCCCGAGAAAGATTAAAATACAACAACCCTACTACCCCCCTATCCCCCCGCGCCCCAACACATATGTGCAATAATGTGCAATTATCCCGATATGGATAATAGCTCATTTGCCCAATAAAAATAAAACAGTACGCAGCCAGTATAAAGTAAATTAAAGTTGTACTTACCCATGCCAGGAAGAAGGTCGCCCTCGTTTTTCTCTGTGTCCTCCTCATCTTCCATGGGCAGCAACTTGTAATTAAAGGGTTAATCCCCCTCCTTTGCTACCCACTCATGAGGCCTAACCACCTTTTCCAGGTCAACTACCCCACCATCTCTACCCATTGATTGTCACCGTGGTAAACTATGCCCAAAATATGGGCATGGATTGCCATAACTGGGAACCTAAAATTAAAAAGGAACAATAAATTAACACATTTACATTTAAATAAAAAGAAACATTAGACAATAAAACAATTGATTTGTCACTGTAGTAAACCATGCCACAATATGGGCATGGATTACTACAATGACAATGACTGGACAATCTAAAAAAAACAACAACAAAAAACATTACAATCAAATAAAAATAAATATTGGCCAAAAAATGCATTGCATGTCACTGTGCTTATTTCTACCCAGAAAGAGGCATAGATAAACACATTGCCAGTCAATGCGCAACCTAAACAAAAAAAAAACAATTAAAAGACAATCAATATGTTTCTTACCCTTACGGATTCACCCTTGTCATACACCAACTGGCTATCTTCCAATCAGGTAGCATGCCTACCTCCCCTTTTGATGATGTCACAGCACACCAAAAAAGGAAAGACATCACATGGTATATCTACCAATCCCATTGTTTGGTGTACCATGTGATGGCTTCCATTTTTTTTTTCAGAATTGACGTCATCTTCAAGGGAGGGAAGCCTATGCTACCTGATTGGCTGGCTTTCCTCCCTTTTTGATGATGTCACATCCTTAAAAAAAATGGAAGCTTTCACATGGTACACCAACCAAACAGATTGGGGGTGTACCATGTGGCACTCAAATGTGATATCACAGGCCTTATATAAGGCCTGTTCCATCTCATTTGAGCCCAAGAAGCTGTCGGATTACAAAGAAGAGAAGAAAGAAGGAAGAACTCAAGAACTCACTGGAGGGAGACTCCTCTTCAATCAACAGAAGATCATGGACTTCTTCACATCTGGCTGTTGAGTAATGTGTTGTGGGTCAAGATTTGGTGCCGGAGTAGAACACTGGTGAATCCGGCAATGGTAAGAAACACATTGATTGTCTTTTAATTGTGTGTGTGTGTGTATATATATATATAGTGCAGAATAAATGAGTTCTTCAGTATTAGGTGATACCTTTTTTATTGGACTAACAATTTATGTCATAGGACAAGCTTTCGAGAGTTCTCCTCTCTTCTTCAGGTCAAGCAATACTGATATACAAAGGATTCAATGGCTAAAGCAGTGTAGAGAGAGGGAAAAAAAAACAACAGATATTTACTGTAGATAAGGTAGGGTGTTAAGTGTTTGAAGCCAGGGAACAGTGTCAAAGAAAGGTGTGGGGGGGGGAAGGGATGCTGGGGGGGGGGAGAGAAAGTGTGGATAAGAATTGAGGCAAGCAGGATAATTACAAACAATTTTGATAGGGTGTGAGAAAACCCATGTCCTTTGATTTTGGAAAACGGAAAGCATTTGAACTCAGAATGATAAGACTCTTTGACACCAAAATCAAAGGACTTAATGTGGGCATGGGTTTTCTCACACCCTATCAAAATTGTTTGTAATTATCCTGCTTGCCTCAATTCTCCGCTGGCAGAACAGGTCGTGACATCCAGTAAGGACTATGCTCGGCAGGGAGCATTGTGGGAAAGCAGTACTTAAAGGCCAGTGGGCCAATCCCCGGCGGGGGTGTGAAAGTACTGCTCCAATGAGTGAATGCAAGTCTAGGTTGCAGTGATAGGCTGCACAGCTGTAGTAGATACCAGAGGGAGTGTGTGGCAGTATAGCTTTGGTGAGTGAATCCAGACTGCAGTAAATATCAGAGGGAGTGTGTGGCAGTATTGCTTTTGTGAGAGAATCCAGGCTGCAGTAAATAACAGGAGAAATGTTCCAGAACTGCACAGGTCTGCAAGGTGAGGCAACCAGTAAACCGCGGAGCGGATTCCTTACAATTGTGCCTTTGTCCATTTGTATGTGAGATGATGGGGTTACAGGGGGTGGGGTAGTTTCCCCGGGGAAGGTGCTAGGCCTCCCATGTGGGTATCATGGGGTTAAACCTTAATTACTATAGCGGTTATTAACCGCTAAGCTAATAAAGGTGTTAGTGGGCAGTAGTTTTTTCATTTATATTTTAATGTTGCTGGCCTCGGAGGATGAGGAGGAGGATGCAGAGGACGGTGATGAGGATGAGGGCAGCCTTCATCCTGGCAGAGATAAGTCCCACTTTAATTTACTTTATGCTGGCGGGATGTTTTATTTTTAATGGACAAATTAGCTATTATCCAGATCTGGACAATAGGGATTTTGCCCATTACTGTACTGTATGTATTAGGTTGCAGGGTTGTTGGGGATAGAGGGGGTGGGTATTACGGTGCCATTCATTGCTATTGGGGTTATCTTTTTCTCCCATTGAGGGCATAGATAACCACACTGGCAATCAATGGGTGTATTGAGTAATATTGGTGTTTGTATTGTATTTTAATGTTCATTATGGATAGAAGGGATGGGTAAAGGTGGTATTTGGCCCATGGTGGGTGGTAATGCCTACCGTGTGGGTAGCGTGAGGGGTCAATCCCTTAATTCCCTTAGCGGTAGTAACTGCTAAGGTAATGAAGGGGTTAACTTCTCCTGCATCCCTCCCGGTAGGCCTAAATACCCAATAGATGCCAAATACCCTTTTCATTCACCCTCTCTACCCCCAATAAACAGGGGACTGGTATGTAACCTCTTCCTTACCTTAGTGGTTAGCCACTAAGGTAATGATGCTGCGTGTAAATGTATTTTTATTACATAGAATGGAAGCAGGGGGTCTCTGGGACTGATGTTAATGCGGGTCAGCTCCGTAGACACCCGGCTTAAATCCGATGCATTAAAAATACATTTTTATTTCGAAGTCACATTGCAGATCCCATCTCGCCACCCTTGAGGTGGTGAGATGAGAACTGCGAGCTGCACCCGCGATGTGAATCTCTGAGCTACAGTACTAGAATTGCTTGATGTTTTTAAAAAAAAATGCGAGTTTGAGCATTTTGTGGAGCTCCAGCTCAGTTGGAGATCGGGAGAGTGCTACCTATCGGGGAGAAGCACTTCTCAAGCAAGTTTGCCACGTTATCAAAGCTTTCTGAATAGCTAAATATGCAAACTCATTCAAGAAGTGCTCAAAATGCTCGATGAGTCACTTATCGAAGCTAGTAGAATAGGTCCTTATGTCACTTAGCTTCAATGCTGCAAGAACCTTTGCTAGACTCTTGGCCTTTTGGGCACACGTATCAAGTGCTGGTACCGGCTATTGCACTTATTCCAGGGTTAACTCCCATTGACTTGAATTAGAGTTACCCCAAAACGGGTGAAATAACCTGTACCGGCACTTGATGCATGTGCTCCTTTATGTGTCAGCATGCGAGTTGTGATCTAAACGGAAATTATATGACGCACATTTTACAATGGGAATAATTGAATTCTTTATTAAACAACTCCTCATACCTTCTGGGGATTCAAAATTATTGTAAAGAGATGTTATAGGCTTTATTTGGCATTACAAAAAGCCTACAATAACATCTTCAGTCTTATTAAGTCCTATGGTAACAGGTGGCTTGGCATTGTTGTTTATTGGATCCATGTTTGTTTGGGGGTTTTTATTATAGGAAGAATAACATTTGGATTTTATTTGATCATAAACCTGCAGGGAGTGGATAATTTGTCTTTGAGTAGTTGTCTGTGTTCAGTGGAGCAGCTGCGACAGTTGAGATGTTTGCACCGGACCCTAGTACCTTGCCTAGGAAATATGTTCTCTAGTGTGCAAGGGATTATTATGATGATCACCTAGAACAGGAGTTGCCAACTCCAGTCCACAAGGCCACCAACAGTCAATGACCCATGAGGACTGGAGTTAACCACCCAGGGCCTAGAACAACATACAGGTATTTTGTGGTCTCGAAGAACATGACATATTGAGGAACCCTGGAACCAAAAGCTGAGTCAACCTAGTCTACATAGAGGCTGGGGCATAAAGTGACTTCCAGTGAAAGAGGTATGTCCCTTCTTCTCCCCCCCCCCCCCCTCTATACTTGCTAGGACTAAAGTTAGGCTCCTTGTAAGTGCCTCATTTTAGTGTTACATGAGATTATTGGAACAGGCGAATCTAACAAGTGCTCAGTTATTCGAGATGTTCCTTCCATACAGTAGAGCTATTTTTGTCTTTCCCTAAAGCTGTCACTTTGTGGGAAACTGTTTTCAGGATTGTAAAGTTATGACTGAATTCCTCCCATTTGGGAGGCTTAATATAAGACAATATATAAGACTCAATATAAGGCAATACATCTTCCAAAATAAGTATTTTATTAATGTAAACAAAACAATCAAGACACAGTTAAAAAATAGCTAAGCAATTTACTTTGGTCTATAGCTTCACATACTGTATGTAATAGAGCAACAATTAGCTATGTTATGACTCTGTAGCAGTCAAGCAGTAATATAATTTACTGTAATAAAGGAGCAATCGAAGCAATACCCTATGGTTTTTTTTATTTAAATAAACCAGTTCTGCAGTATTAGATCATACTTCCTACTTTTTTTCCATTCAACCCTTAATGCCATTTTTTTTAACTTGTTCTTTATATATAAATATAAATAAATATTTATGAAATGGTAACTTTTAATTTTACACACATTTTAATGAGTTTTAATATACTGATGATCTTGTGATTTCTATAGAAGGGTTTAAACACTTTACCAGCAGTGCAATATGTTTGCAACATTTTCCTGTTTGTGATCATTTGTTGCCAATGTTCCCAGAAGTTTGAGCTGCAAACTGTAACAATAGATAATGTTACGTTAGTAATATAAGAATACAGTGTAGCTGCTGAGTTATAGTACACTGACTGAAGGATTAATTTGAACCGGAAAGGCAGCCATTTAGTGAACCTTGAGAAGCAGGATTTTGCTGATCTATCACGGGAGAACTAATCGATCAGCAGCTTTCAATAAAGGTAATCAAAGGCTGCATATAATTAAACAAAAGAAAATATTTTTTTTATATATATATACACTTTTTAAGTGCCGCTTGGACTGCCTCATTAAGATGGTGATTTAATTGAATGTTTGTGGGCCACATCTTGACTGGTAGAATACTGATTCCATTGAGTCATATGGGGCAACAGCTGTATAGGTAGGGGGTCTTGATTTAATTCATATTGACATGAACTGTAGGCAGCTTATGTACATAAAGGATGTCCACATTGAAGTCAATGGAATATCTGAGTGTGTGATAAAAATGAGGGTGACCACAATGAGGCTGATTAAAAGTTGTACAGTTGTACTAATGGTATGATAGGTAAACAGAAACGTGGAAAGCTGTGGCAATTAAAAACACAAACTGTTTTTGACCAAGACCTAAATGGCAGTGCTGGACTATGCTAAGCAGAACTACCTTCAGCCCTTGTCTGATTGGAGACCAAAGTGCTACCTGACAGCAGTGCCCACACATGGCTATATATTGCTTGACTGCTAGGGAGATCTGCATATCATCTGTTCAAAATCTGAGCACCATTTAAATATATATATATATATATATATATATATATATATAAAAAAAATATATATATATATATATATATATATATATATATTTACATACACACACACACACACACACACACACACACACACACACACACACACACACACACACACACACACACTAACACACAGTTTCAACATTTACTAACCCCTTCCCTGCAAAACATGTCTAGTACAATTCCAAAAAGAAACTTGAGCTTGCACACAAAACAAAAATCAATCTCAAAAGACATATATGAAAAAGACAGTGACAATGAATAAACACAGATAGCTGCAATATGCTTGTTGATTTGATCACTTTATCACTTTCATTATGTTTGTGTGTCCATTCATGATAGATTGTGTTTGCCTGAATGGACCATATTTACAATTGTTCATATATACAATCACAAATGGTACTATATGTGCAAATCCCCAACAGTAGAATACAAACCAATGCATGTTTAACAATTTATACAAGTAGTACACCAGTATCACACTAATGCCCACACTCCATAATAATACTTATACCCACACCTATAAGTTTCAGATCAGCCTAATTATAATTAAAGACTTTTGTCCTACAATAATATACTTGTTTTGCATACTAGAGCAATAAGCTTAGGTGTTTGGAAACTGTTCTGAAATTCCATGTTTAAACACGGTGTTTCCATTATAAAGCTCACGGTAATGATTATTCCTGTTAAGCAGAGCATGTGAGAACACATTCAGTAGTAAATAAATGTTGAAGTTCTACAGCATTGTTGACCCCTCTACAGTATAACACCTCAACTGTCAAACATGTGCCTTATTGCTGCAGTAGAAATATCTTTACAACAGCCTTAGACCACTGTCCAGCAAGGTATTTGTCTCTATTCATTCAGTCCCTCTGAAGTTTGTATGTTTTGGTTTTGTCTTGCTTTGTTTAGGTGACAGTCAGAGTTCGGTAAAATGATTCTTAACTCACACAGTATAGTGAATGCTCCTGACCATCAGGACACAGCAGTAAGACGATAAAGGGCACTAGAGTCATATGCATTTTCAATTAACTTAGCCCAATTATGTTAGTATATCCCACAATGGTTGTTATTAGTGAGTTACTATTTACTGCTGCAATGGGTCTAGTCATTAAGGTTTCCTAATTTCATATACCTCCCAGAAAGTGTTTTCCTTGTCAATGTGGGAAACATTGAAATTGTAACGTAGCATCAGTCTGTCCCCTTTCATTAGCAGGAATAATTTATCTATGGTAATGGAAGGAGAGATGGCGGTGGACTTTTCCATGGTGGGGAGGTATACATTCCTATTGATTGTTTGCGGTGTACTATTGGACAACACGTCCAAAGAAATAGAGAAGGGTTCCAAGTTGGATTTGTCTATCGTGTTCACCGGTTTGTGGGTTACTTGGATGTGTAACATGTAAAGTCCATTGCTGTTTATCTCCAAAGAGGTTGGCTTATCCAGAAGCTTCCCAGAGCAGTTTTTGACCTCCCATGACCACTTTGTTTTGAAACCTAGAAAGGAAAAGTGAAGGATCTTAAATTATGAATCACTCTTAGGCTGGGCTTATACAGCCGGTGACGGCGACGCGACCGATGACGTCGCCGTCATCATTGCGAAAGTTGTGTTTCAGATTCTGGAGACGTTGCTGGCTGCAAGGCCAGTGACGTCAGCAAGGGAGAAGGCAGACGGGTGGAGAAGCTCCCTGATTGGCTTATAGCCAGTCACATGTGGAGACCGTCTCTCCAAAAATCAAATTCCACTGACTACCAGAATTTTGGTAGCGCTGGTGCGTCCACTATAAGCGCTGGTGCCGGCAACAATGCATTTGTTTGACGCACATCACGTCGCTGTCGCCGGCACTATAAGCGCCGCCTTACCGAGATACAGAATTAAGGCGTTAACAAGGTCAGTCGGGAATATATATCGACATGTATACTGCATTTGTACTTCCCAAATGTGACCAGGCAAATTATATAATGAAGGAGCATAGGTATTAAATAATTATGTGTCCTGTGCTAAATACTACAATCACCTAATCAAAAGTGTTTTCATCTCTTCCATTACAAAATGATAACAAAACAAGTTGTTGTTTATGAGCAAATTAGCGCATGCATGGATTCTGTAGTCAAAATTAATATTTCTCAATTTTGCTCTGATGCTAATGCATTGTCAATGTGACCAGTGAACCATTAGAATAGCAGTGTAACCACTGAAACCATGTTTCTATTACTCAACCCTTACCACTGTAATCTCAATATTTTAACTAGACCCAAGCTAGCCTAAAAAGAATGACATAGTTAATGTAAGGCCAATTCTCACCTTCTGGCTCCTATATAGAAGGGTGAATTAGATGTGATTTCGGCAAAGAAAAAGCATGTGTGAGGGAAGAATTTTTCCAATAAATGTGTCATGTTCAGTAGTGCCTATCCCAGGACCCAGAGATTGTATTGTGCTGGAAAACTGGTAAATATAGTAAATTAGGCTAGACGGCCCAAATTCCAGAAAAGCTGTCTGTCTGTGGTTGTCCTTTAATTGTTAAAATTGCTAAAAAATATTATCAGACGTAGAAAGGGAGAGAGTTGGCACATTTCTACATTTTTTCTCATCTGAATGTCATTTGTTCAGTTGCCAGTGTTTCCAGAGCTGGTTACAGCAATACTGTGGGAATCATGTAATTTCCTACTACTGTACAACAGTGTGTCGTTCTTGAGGAGATACTCAGAAATTGCACATAATCTCTATATGAAATAGAAATACTGTCACTACAAGAAAATTATTTTAAGAGCTACAGTGTATGTGCCAATATTCTCCAATGCATTGAAGCACGTTACACAGTACCAGTATTATATGCTATGTGCTAGCAATGGGTATATACTGTGTAGTGGAATTGAATGTACAGTATGCTGTATAGTGGAATTGGGTATTACATGCTAACTGAATGTACAGCATATGTTGTTTTGCAGCAGCAGGTACATGCTGTGTGCCAGAGGGGCGTAAAGGCAGTGTAGTAGCAACAGGCATACAGTATGTGCTTTGAAAGGTTTGCCACCTTGCAATAGCTGATAGGGGAAGGCCACCTACTCAAGAATGGTAGCAGGCCGTCTAAAAATTGAGCAAAAAGCAGTGGTAGCCTGCCAGATTGATCAAGGGACAGGGGGCATATACAAGTTACGTGCACACTCCTCCAATGTCAGATTATTCCTCTGCACTGAGGAAATGGAGGATGCAGATTCTGTTACTGCCACGATGCCTTTTTTTTTTGCATAAATCTAGTGGGAGATAATCTGTTTTACTCCCCGGTATCTCCAAGGTACATTACCTAAATGGTCTTCTTCAGATGAGGAGCCCTCCGTTGTCCCTTCATCCTTGTTCTCTGCCACTGTCGACTCGGAATTAGAAGTAGCATCCAGGCCCAGGGCTGCTAGTTAACAGGGTAGAAGGAGCGATATCTCAGATGGTCAGGGTCAGTCTTGCAGAAAATGCCCCTCCCTCCAGGAACTATAGCAGCAGATGGGCAATTGGCCCCAAATCAAAGGTGTGTGATTTTACTAACCTTCTGTACCTCACTGATTAAAGAGAATAATCTGGTTTAAGGAGCATTATGGGCTTACTATACATTCAGGCACTAATATCGCTTGACATTGACCCAGCCATAGATACTGTATGCTGTGAGTCATAAGGTCACATTACAGTACTTAAATCTATATAAGTACATTTTACCTATGTACCACTGGGTCTCCCACAGTGCACTTTGATGACCGGATGTTTGGGGGTCTAGCAGGACAGTCTCTTTCTGCTTTGGCTCTATACCTTATTTACTCCTCGGTTGCATTATCTTATAATAAAGTGACGTTAAGCCTTTTCTAACGACATGTAGGATGGATGTTGTTTTTGCATAATGCTTTGTGGATATAGAGTTCACTAAGGGAACATAACGTCCATTCCTGCTTTAGGTAACATCATGTTATCTTCCCTGATTTAATTAAGCTTAATGCATCCAGGGTATGGCGGGCAAACTGAGCATTTATAGCAGCAATGCTTGTTAGGGAAATTCCCTTATGAAAACTGAAAATCATGCACATATAAAGCATAACTGTGTACAGTATTACTCAGCACTTTCCATAGTCTCCCTATAGAGAACAGAAACCTTCAATACACTATGGGGGTTATTTACTAAAGTCTCTTAGTTATAAATCTGGGGCAAAACCAGCGAAAACCAGATATGCATTTCTTTTATATCATATCTTTTTTTGATGACATCACTTAATAGACCGTTGTCCTTTCTGGTAAATGTTCATGTCCCCTAAACCACACACACTATTATCCACTGGATTTTGTGCAAATGAAGATACAAAGAAAAAGACAGCAATATAAAAACCCTTAAGAGAAAGTGTTTACATTAACACCACCACATATCCTGACTGTAACCTCGGTTAACAGGTTGGAATGGTTATAAACCAAACAGCCGTCTAAGAACGGCATATCAATATATTTATTTAATTAGCTGATCAAAGTGTGTTGTTTTTTTTTACTAATGTCTCCAAGCTGAAAAACTGGGGCAGAATAGATGTGCACCGCATTTATCAAAGGAAAGAATGTTTAATTGAAGTTCTTATGGTGCTGTTTTTTGTCCCGGTTTACCAGAATACATTGTTAAATAGAGGTAAATAAGATTGATATGTATTAAAGTGGATCATTTATCATAGCCCCCCCCCCCCCTACTGCAGGTGTGAGGCAAAGCAAATGAAACACTCTGTCCCAGACTTATTAAACAAGGAATCCATAGGTTCCAATCGGAATGTTGTACCTCGATAAATCTGGTGCCGTTTCCCAATCCTGATTTTCAGCCAGGAGACTTTGATGAATGACCCCCAAAGGATCCTAGATGCAATACTGGGGCGCACAAAAAAGCAGCACCTTTACCAAAGAAAGGAACTTCACTGCTTTCAACTCCATTTTCTTGCTTTTAATAAATGTAGTGCTATTGTGTGCTTTAGTTTTGCCCCAGTTTAGTACCCTATGAAATACGCATACCCCTAAATATCACTCTAAATTAGAGGACAGTGAGGGAAATACTGTGAATGCACATAGTAAAGATTCGGGCATAGTGATGTGCTGCATACTTTGCATATTTTCAGTTCTTCTTTTGAAGAAGTACAGTATCTGTGGGAAGCTGAGACTGGAGATGTCTGCTTCAGCATCACTATACAGTACAATCTATTATGTTAATTCCCTCCAAAACTGCAGTGCTGGAGAACTATTACTCTGCCAGCTGTGCCCCCATTGTGTGCAATCCCAGAAAACAGAAACAAATATATAGTATCTGCACTCAAATGAATGAAAAGAACGGCTGTAAGCAGCATAAAAGACTTAGGCCCAGATCAACAGATATTGACGTTAAGCTGAGTTCATGATGTCACATCCTGTGACGAAACGTGTAGGGTCCTTTTGGTGCTACTGTAGCTGTCCAAAGACTTGCCACACTATGGAGCTAACGTATTTTCAAAGCTCAGTAATGCAGTGTTATGTGCTGTTGTTGTCCGGAAACGGCCGTTACTGTCGATGATTAGCAAAAGAGGTGTTCCCTCTAACAATGCAGGGGGGAGAGAGAGATACCTGGGAATTATGTATATTCAAATGATTCAATATAGAAAGAAAACTCTCTTTCCCCCTCCCCCTTTAGGTCCTCCGAATGTCACTCGCAGGCCCTTAGGCTACGGCCCCAGTGCGCGCGACGGGGTGCCTGGCGGCGCTCGTTCCCTGCATCAGCGCGACCTGATGGACTCCTGCCAATGCGTAACCGGGAGGCATGGCGGGGGCAAAAATCTTGTCTTTTGGCAAATGCGGTCACGCATCACACGCCGACTGGGGACTGCCCCGTAGAGGGCTGTACTTTGTGTGTGGCGCACACGCCATCGCGCACACAGACGCGGCCACCGGGGACAAAGCCTTATTCTGTATAATGCCGCTTTTCCAAGGCCAGGAAGACTATCAGATCCGTTGAAGTGAATGAGACTCAAAGGCTTCCCTGCCATGAAGAAGCAACTTCACAGTATATGAAATAAGGACCATAGACTCTTTTTACCCTATTTTTCTTTTCTTTTCAACCTTTCTCAATAAAGTTTATCCCAACAACCAGAAGAGAAAAAAAAAAGACACTTACTCATGTTAGCACGAGCGTAGCACACATGCTCAAGCTGAGTCTGTAATGAAAAGGAAACACACTGTTTAATTCAAATGTGAGCTATGTGAAGCTACAGTATGGCTGACGCCTTAAGCTGCGTCCATACAGGGTCAAACCGCGCGGACGCGTCCGCACGCTGAGCGATCAGACTGCCTAAAGGCAGTGATCGCGTTTATACGGCGTGCGGGAAGCGGGAGGGGGCGCGCGATGTGCGAGAAATCAGTCAAAACTGATTTCTCGCGCGATAGGGCGGTCACGTGAGCGGTTCACCCAATGAGGGCGAACCAGCTCCGTGACGCCACTGGCCAGCCCATAGACACGCCCCCGGACGGCGCGCGTACTAAGGCCAGGAAAAGCACCCGCTTTCCCTCAGCCTCCACGCGCCTCCCCACGGCTGCTGTGTCTATGGACTCAGCATTATTCTGGTGCTAGCTTTAAAGAAGCAATCCAAGCAATATCCTACATGTGTGGTTTTTTTTTAATAAATCAGTTCTGCAGTACTAGATAATACTTACTACATTTTTTTTTCATTCAACTATTAATACCACTTTAACGAGTTTTAATATAATGAGCATCCTTTGATTTCTATAGCAGGTTTTAACCCACCTCCCAAGCAGTGCAAGGTCTTTGCTACACTTTCCTGTTTGGGATAATTTATTGGCAATATTCCCAGCAGTTTGAGCTGCAAACTGTAACAATAGACGAGGCGCATGCGCGATGGTGAGGGGAATAGCTGCCTAATCTAGTAGCTCCTACCCCCGCCAAAGCAAGACTCAAATAAAGGCAATACAAACGCACAGTGCACACTTTAAATTTTCTGCTACCGACGTCGGAATCCACAGAGATGGCCCCACCATCCACAAAAAAGAAGAATACAGGAGATCTCAGGCGATATTTAAGTCGATCTACATCCAGAGACGGGAGAGCAGAAATGGCGCCCGGCTCAGCACCAGGATCGGGGTCGGACCACGAAGAGGACCGGGAGGAGACGCCAGAACAGCGGCCCGTACGGCGTTGTGATTTTGACCGGCTATACAACGACATGAAGTCGTTGTTCAGAGCCGAAATACAGGAACTCCGGCAGGAGGTACAGGGCCTGGGAGCAAGAACTGGGGCCCTGGAAGACAAAATGGTGGCGGTCTCCTCAGCGGTCAAAAAATCCGAAAAACGTTCCTCCCACCTACAAAGCCAAATTACAGAGCTGGCCGAGCGACAGGAGGACGCAGAGAACAGGGACCGACGGAGTAACATCCGTGTCCGCGGCATACCCGAGGACATAGGGGAAATAGAAGAGTTCCTCACAAGATGGATGGCGACGCTGCTCCCCGACACCCCAGTGGCAGAACTAATGATGGATAGATGCCATAGAGCCTTAAGGAACAAACCGCTGGCGAATGCACAACCGAGAGATGTGATTGCTCGGTTGCATTACTTCCGCACCAGGCAGGCAATCTTCACAAAAGCCCGGGGGGAAGAAGCCTGTAAGTTTGAGGGGGTCTCCATACAACTCTTTCAAGATCTGTCCCCTCTGACCCTGGCCAGACGCCTGAAACTACAACCTATCACCCGCCTCCTCAGAGACAGAGCGATCCGGTATCGGTGGACCTTTCCGTTTGGACTGCTAGTCATCAGAAACGGGAGGGTCACCTCAATGAAAAACCCAGAGGAGGGGGATGAATTCCTGCGCAGGCTGGGGGTAACAACGGGAGAAGCCAGGAGCCCACGGAAAGAGGCAGAACCGGACAATGAGTGGCAACAGGCCGGCACATCCCGGAAGACCCGAGCTACCACTGAGCAGGAGAAAGAGTGAATAAAGTTCTGCCAAAATAAAATATACACTATTAATCTGTTTGTTTGCCTACAAGTTATGGCACGAAGTTTGGTTTAACAAGGCCGCTAGCACCTAGGAGCACCGAGCAGCAAAAGTGGACTTCATATTGCCACAGCACCACCTACTCGATAAGGGACATGTACACGCTGCCCCAAGGTTTCAAGCCACGCCTGAGGAAAAAAAAAAGAAAGAAACCTACCTGCAATGCTGGAGATACTGGCTGCCCCGCAACCCGGAAGAGGCGCGTGGCACGCACCCAAGGAAGATGGCGGCATCGTCACTCGTGGCGGGATGAAAGCTGCACGGCCGGAAGAAGAAGAGCCCAGCGCGGGAAGACGTCCGCTCCCATCGACATCCGGCTGCTAAAGACCAAAGACCGGAAGGACGTCACCGGATATGGCCGCGCGGCCATCTTGGTAGAGGCGACCGGTTGGGGGAAAAAGAGAGCCACGTCATCCGGAAGCGCCAGAACCGCGACAAGAACCGGAAAGACAGCTACCCCGGACAAACTGCAGGGTCATAAGACCCACACATAGCCCAGGCAGGCAGCGACAGCACACCAGGGGAGGTAGGGAGAGGGAGAATACCCAGCGAAGGTAGGTTAGGTCTTAATAGTACCACACAGAAGACACCAGAGGCAGAAGCAGCCAAAGGGGCACATGAACACATAGACACACACACCAGAAGGAAGAGTCCCAGCAACAGAACACGTAGAGGGAGGGGAGTACATGTACAGGCCCATGTAGGTAACAAGAAATAGAGAGATCCTACAGAGGGCAGGAGCATAGAAGTAGGAAGAGTGCCCCACACAGATAAGTTACACCCACAACAAAGCTGCCTGCGGCCCTGAAGATGCTGGACGGTCGCATTGGCTACGAAGGTTTGCCATAAACTATGTTTAAAAACGGTGGGGGGGGGTGGTTGCCCCTTTGCCGTCGGCATGAGTCTCCTCATGGATACTTGGGGGTTAGACCCCAAGGGACCCATGAAAGACCCCGGTGGGCCGGTGAAAACGGGTCAAGCTCAGTCTGGCAAGGTCGGAGGTGGGCCCACCCGAACCGGAACCCCACGAGGGGCAGTTCAGGCGTCCAGGGGGACTCGGTTCCCTGAGGTCGCCGAAAGTTACCAAGGTTTATTTGTTGTCCCCCCCATGTCCCCAATGTGTGTACCCCAATGTTTCTTCCCTATACAGACGAGCAATCTACAAAGCAGTTCACTGAACCATACGCTGAAGCACAACATGACCCAGATAGAAAGAGGTAACGCAGCATCCCATATTGAAAACACCAATGGGTAAGGATTTCACCATCTTATCGCACAACATAAAAGGTTTTAATAGCCCCCTAAAAAGGAAAATAGCATTTACTGACTACCGACGACAGGACCCCGACATAATACTACTCCAAGAGACCCACTTCTCAAAGACCAGTTCCCCTAAATATCTGGACACCAGATATAGCACATGGCTCTCTGCATCAGCCAATATAAAAAAGAGAGGGGTAGCAACCTTGTTACACAACCGCCTGACGTTTAACACAACCCTAACAAAAAAAGACAAGAACGGACGTTTCTTAATAATAGTAGGTGAGGTGGGTGGACAACCCCTCACAATAGCCAATGTCTACGCTCCCAACGAAGGGGCCGACACCTTCTTTACGAAATTCTTCACAACTCTACATAGAGTGGCGCAGGGCGGAATAATACTAGGTGGGGATTTCAACCTCACTCTAGATCCGAAAGCCGACAGGTGCACGCCCAGAACACCGAAACACACACAAAGCAGAGCAATCTGGACCCAAGGTCTCAGGACAAACAGACTGGTAGATATTTGGCGGGAACAACACCCGGGAGAGAAGGAGTACACATTCTATTCACATCCACATGACAGATACAGCAGGATAGACTACCTCTTTGTGTCCAATAGAATGGTTTCGCAGATCTCCCATACGGGCATCCATGATATTTCATGGTCAGATCATGCACCCATCGAGCTGCGGTGCACAGATTTCAGACTAGACAGACCAGGAGCGACATGGAAGCTTAACGAATCTCTGCTAAAAATCCCCGAAATTGAAACAGCAATAAGGGATAAAATCAGGGTCTATTTTGAGGAGAATGTCGGTAGCGTGACATCACAATCCACCCTATGGGAGGCCCATAAGGCGACTCTCCGCGGAGAGCTCATAGGGATAGCAAGTAGGCGGAAAAAAGCAAGGGAAAATAAAATTAAGATTCTCCAATCAGAGTTAACAGCCCTCTCTGCCCTACACAAAAATAACAAACAAGCGCAGACCTTACAGGCCTGGCGCGACACTAAAACAAAACTAAATTTATTGATGTCCTCCCGAGCGGAGAAGGAGCTGACCTGGTCTAGGCGACGATACTATGAGAAAGCGAACAAGACAGATACCCCACTTGCCAATAAACTCAAAAACTGTAACCGTAATTTCCATATTCAAGCCATTCGAACCAAGAAAGGTGACCTTACTTCTGATCCCAAACAAATTGTAGAGGCTTTCAAAAATTACTATGAGACCCTATATGATGGGGCGAAGGTCTCCCATTGTGAGAGTACTCATAGGCAGCTGAAGACATTTCTAACTGAGGCAAAACTACCCAGCCTGAGCAGATTGGAAAGGGAGGCATTACAGGAAGACTTCTCAGGTGAGGAAATAGCAGAGGTAATAAAAGCACTAAAGCCGTCCAAAGCCCCAGGCCCGGATGGCTTCTCTAACCTATACTATAAAAAATTCAGAAAAACACTAGTGCCTCACCTGGCCCGATTATTTAACTCATTCTTAGATGGTGCCCCTATCCCTGGTCAGATGCTCCAAGCGTCTATAACAGTGATCCCCAAACCAGGAAAGGACCCAGCGGATTGCAAAAGCTACCGGCCTATTTCTCTCATCAATTCAGACACCAAAATCTTCTCCAAATTGCTAGCTAACCGTCTGAATATAGTCATGCCGAAGCTGGTCCACCCCGATCAAGTAGGGTTCATATGCGGGAGGCAAGCTACAGACAATACTAGACGGATAATAGATTTAATTGATTTGGCACATAGAAAACGCATCCCGTCTATGGCATTGAGTCTGGACGCTGAAAAGGCCTTCGACCGCATCGATTGGCCCTATCTCACAGAGACGCTGGGAATGTTCGGCATAGGGGGGAGAATGTTGGGAGCTATTCTGGCTCTTTACAGGGAACCGAGGGCGAAGGTCAGACACCAGGGCTTCCCGTCGGATGACTTTCCTATAAAGAGCGGCACCAGACAGGGATGCCCCCTGTCCCCACTCATTTTTGCATTATGTATAGAACCCCTAGCGGCACACATCCGCAACTCCCCCGACATAACAGGTATACAGATAAATGATCAGTCACACAAAGTGGCCCTGTATGCAGATGACATTATACTAATGTTATCCAAACCCCTTACCTCCCTGCCAAATGTCTTCAGTTTGCTAGACAATTTTAATAAGATTTCGGGATTCAAAATCAATCAGACAAAATCAGAAGCACTAAATATCAACCTGCCAAAGGTCACCGAAAAATTGATTGAACTAAATTTTAATTTCAAATGGCAAGCCTCCTCCATTAAATATTTAGGTATCTATATAACCAAAAACTACGACGCCCTCTACAAAGCCAACTACCCCAGGCTAATTAGGACTCTGAAGGAGGATCTACGGATCTGGTCAGGCCACACAATTTCGTGGATCGGCAGGATCCAGTGCCTTAAGATGAATCTCCTCCCCCGAATCTTGTATCTGTTTCAGACCCTTCCGATACAAGTGAACAGAGACGACATCCTCCGCTTACAGTCCTCTATGGTGAAATTCGTCTGGGGTAATAAAAAATCACGTATAAAAAATAGCATCCTCACAAGGCCAACAGTTAGAGGAGGTTTGGGGGTACCTTGCTTGATATCGTACTTCAAAGCGGCACAATTAACCCAAATTATTCAGTGGCACATGCAACCTAGCCTGCGAAGGTGGGTTGAGTTGGAAAAGGCTTGCTGTGACCCCGTAGAGATAAAGGATCTAATTTGGCTACCCAAAAAGATATATCAGACCTTGAGTGAGCCGCTGGCCACAGTGAATTGCTCGTTGGCTACTTGGGAGAACACCAAACACAAGTGTGCCCTGACAAACCAGCACACACTTATGACCCCGATTACGGGGAACCCTGATTTCGCTCCGGGTATGTTACGCAAGAACCTAGCGGTCTGGAAAGCAAAAGGCATTACTAGGCTACTACACCTGGAGGGAAACCAAGCTATCAAAACATTCGAACAAATTCGATCAGAAACAGAGATGCCCAATTCTGAATTTTTTAGATACCTCCAGGTGCGAGCATTTTATATGAAAATTCCCAAACGCCCCAAGCGCACAAATTTTGAGCAGCTGTGTTCCAGAGGCACGGACACATCGGGACTTACTTCTCGGATATACAGAGAGGTGGTCTGCCCTGGAAAGGACGTTGACACTAAACTTAACTATAGAATTAAATGGGAAACAGACTTAGGGGAGACGCTAGAAGACAAAGACTGGTCCACAATAGTACTGGCAGCAGCGAAAAGCTCTATATGCACCACCTTAAAGGAGAATGCATATAAAGTCCTAATGAGGTGGTATCTCACCCCAACACGATTAGCAAAGTTCGTCAAAGGCTACCCACCATTGTGCCCAAAACAATGTGGGGAACAGGCGGACTTGCTTCACATGCTGTGGAGTTGCCCAAAAGTGGCTCCTCTATGGGAGGAAATCCAGGATTGGCTAACGAGTATTCTCGGACGACCGGTCCCCCTAGACCCTTGGCTGTTCCTGCTGGGCAGGCGCACTCGGGGAATAGACAGACCGGCGCAAAAATTGATTGCACACTTTGCAACAGCCATGAGGTGCGAACTCGCAGCTATGTGGAAGCTCCCAGACCTACCCACAATTACAAAAATTCGGAACAGAATATGGTATATTTGCCGGATGGAACAGTTGACGAGTCTGGTCAACGACACCGGCACAAATTTCCTCAAAATTTGGACCAAGTGGCTAGACCACTCGGACATCCCGGGGGTGAATACCGCCACCATCATGCCATAATATAATTAGATGCATTCTCCTATGAGGAACCAGTACAGACAGCGTGTAAAAGGGGAACAGGTAGGGCAGACGGTAAGTAGAACGCCCACGGGTACAAGCTGCTCCTTTGAGAATAGACAAGAGTAGACTCGGTGAACACAGAGAAGACAATGAGCTCGCCCCCCCTCCCCCCCCCCCCCCTTTTCTGTGTCCGTCTGGTTTGTTAGGTCCGTGAGTGCGTCTACCCGGTATGTCTGTGTCAAAACGGAGGACGTTAGAAAAAAGAAAAATTGGGTTATAGTACAATAAAGAAAGATAGCGGGTTGGTAGACACTGTATGCAATGTACTGTAATCCAATAATAAAAACCTTTTTGTGGAAAAAAAAAAAAACTGTAACAATAGACAATGTTACCGAAGTAACATAAAGATACATTGTAGCTTTTGAGTTACGCTGACTGAAGGATTGATTGAAACCGAAAGGCGGCCATTTAGTGAACCCTGGGAAGCAGGATCTTTGTTGATTGGTTACAGGAGAACAAATCAATCGTCAGCTTAGGTAATTAGTTTTCAATAAAGGTAATCAAAGGCTGTATACAGTATATTCAAACAAAAAAAAGATAAATTTTTTTGGAGTGCTGCTTAGATTACCTCTTTAACTTACTCTTGAGATTTCAATAAAGGCATTTGTATCTGTATATTCATAGTATTGTATTTGTTTTTCATTTCTCTGAATCATCATAACAAAGAGAAAAACGCAGGATGCGACAGTCTGAACTCATGGAAAAAGTGAAGGTTATTCATTAACCTGCAAAAGTGCTGACTGGGGTACTAACACACATTGACTTCAATGGGAGTTTCCATGTGATCCATGAGCCCAGATCTGCCATATTGCATTTAAATCAATAACCCCCAGTGTCTTTCTGCAGACAAATACACCTTATTATTGGACATTCCTTCGGTCCTGTTCTGCAGATCTCATTCCTTACAGAGATCAGGTTAGTTTGTTCAAATCCATGGTTGTTCTACTGTATGTAACTGTAATGCTTGAGTCTCATTGAGTATATTGTCCTTAATTTAGTTTGTAAGAGCCTATAGCAGAGACAGTTATCAAAAGCTATTGATTATCACTAGAGATGGGCAAAACTAACAAAATCCTGAAATTTCACAAGCTTTTCATTCAACATCCATTCCGCAGTGTAACATCCGTCTACGGACTTTTCCTGTTTCAATCCATGTGGATTAATCCAATCCGACATTGGATACAATGTGGCCGGATTTCTAAGAATCCAGTCCACGGTTTCCCTAACCCATTGGCGGATTTTAACAATGTGTGCATGGATTTTGAAATCCGCGGATTGGATTCTTAACGATCCGGCCATGGATTAATAATCCACCATGTGGATTGTCAGTGATAAAAAAAACAATCCGGAAAAGACGATACTTTTTTTGTTCCCTGCATCATAATAACACATCAAATAATCTGAATAAAGTAACAACGGGTGGGAAGATGGGAGGGAGGGAAGGGGAAGTGTCCGGATGGTCTGGCTTTTGAGTCTCTAAACTCAAGTACTCTTCATTTCTTTCTTGACTTTCCATCTAGATTGCCGCCTGTGCGGTACCATAGTCTTCCCTTATCTTGGGATCCCCTTCCACTAATCAAAGGAGAACACATTTGCAGCTATCAAAACAACACAGTGGTGGTATTCACTCCTGGGATGTCTGTCTGAGCCAGTCAAGGAAACCAGACTTTTTGGAATTTATTGCCAGTGTCATTAACTAGACTCGTAAGCTTCTCCATCTGGCACACAAACTAAATTCTGTTTCTAATCTTGGCCACCATAGGAATCTCATTCTGTTTCCACAATGCTGCGATCTCGCACCTCGTTGCCGTTACAAAATGGGCAATTAACCTAAGAGTAAATCTGGATATACTCTGCGTTGGTCAGTCCAACAGAAACAACCATGGGTCCAATGGGATATCGAGGTCTAAGATCCTCTGTAGCCAATCTTGAATTTGTTCCCATAAGGGTTTAAGACGAGTGCAGGACCACAGCATGTGCAACAAATCCGCTGGCTCTCCACTTTGTTTAGGGCACAAGGGAGAGTAACCTGGAACAAATTTAGATAACTTAAGTGGGGTGAGATACCACCTCATTAGGACCTTATATGCGTTCTCCTTTAATGTCGTGCAGATTGAGCTTTTAGCTGTTGCTATATATATTTTATCCCACTCTTCATCATCTAACTCTTCTCTCAGGTCTGCCTCCCAACTAGCTATATATTGGAGCTTTTGTGAGTGCTCGTCCCTAGAACAGACCACTTCTCTGTACATTCGAGAGGTTAGTCCCCTAGTATCTGTTTCTAAAATACAGATTTTCTCAAAGTTCATCAGGGTGAACGTGGAGAAATTTTATTATAATAGGCCCTGATGTGGAGGTATCTAAAAAATTCAGAATTAGGCCTGGGACCCGCTGCGCTCGTTGGCGCGGGCGGCAATGTTGCGAGTTCCCCACCAGCAGGGGAATCCTCGCGAGCCGGTCCCGGTCCCCCCTGGCGGCACAGCTGACTACACGCTGTGGCGCGTCAGCCGCTAGGAGACACAAGAGAATGGTGTTTCCTAGCTTCGACGCGTCACGTGGTGTGGCTGTGAGCCAATGGGGAGGGGAGGCTTCGGGAGGAGGAGAGGCTTCGGGGAGTGGGGAGGAGTGTGGAGTGAAAGCAGCGTGCGTGCCTGTCTCTGTGTGTGTATGTGTGTGCCTGAGTGCGTGCGTGCCTGTCTCTGTCTGTGTGTGTGTGTGTGTGTGTGTATGAGTGTGTGAGTGCCTGCCTGTGTGTGTGTGTGTGTGTGTGTATGTATGTATGTATGTATGTATGTATGTATGAGTGCCTGCGTGTGTGTGGTTTTTTTACTTACCTGCAGCCCGTGGCAGCCCGTGGAGGGAGGGGGGGGAAGAGTAGCGGGTCCCTCCGCTCAAGCCACGCCCCCCCCTCCCTGTCAATCCTCCCACTCCCGCCCACCTCCCGCTCCGGCCCCCTATGTCATGGCCGCGCCCCCTCACGTCATGGCCGCACCCCCCTCCCCCGACCCGTTTGGCCATGCCCCCCCGCTACTACTGAAGTTTCCTGTAGACCGCAGATCGCGGTACAGCGAGTTGCACGCGCCGCCGGCAAGCAAGCCAGCCGTGCGGACGCGTGCAACGGGACCTTAGCCTAAGGGATGTTTTTGACTGATTTAATTTGCTCAAAAGATTTGATTCCGATCCTACCCTCCAGATCTGTAAGTCTGTTATACCCTTTTTGTGCCCAAAGTTTGAAATCCCCCCTATTCAGGCCAGGAGCAAAGTCAGTGTTATTGATTAATGGGGACATCAATGTATTTTTTGAGGTCAGGGAATATCTAGTTTTTGAGGCCCAAACAGCCAATGAGTTAGTCATTGAAGAAAGCAGCTCTCACATGGATGTAAGCATCCTTTTAGGGTACCAGATCAAATTCTGTATATCTAGCAGTTGGCAAATCTCACTTTCTAGAGCCACCCATCTTTAGCCGTGGGGTCTGTGTGCCACTGCGAAATTTGGCATAATTGGGCCACCTTAAAGTATGACGACAAGCAAGGTACCGCTAACCCTCTGCTCAGAATCGGCCTCTTAAGGAGCTTGTTTCTTAGGCCTCGGTCCCGCTGCGCTCGGTGGCTCGGGCGGCCACACGCGAGTTCCCCACCAGCAGGGGAATCCTGCGGAGCCGGTCCCGGTCCCCCCTGGCTGCACAGCTTACTACACGCTGTGGCGCGTCAGCCGCTATGGGACACAAGAGAATGGTGATCCCTAGCGTTGACGCGTCACGTGGTGTGGCTGTGAGCCAATGGGGAGGGGAGGCTTCGGGAGGAGGAGAGGCTTCGGGGAGCGGGGCGGAGTGTGGAGTGAAAGCAGCGTGTCTGTGTATGTGTGTGTCTGAGTGCGTGCGTGCCTGTCTGTGTGTGTGTGTGTGTGTGTGTGCCTGAGTGCGTGAGTGCCTGCCTCTGTCTGTGTGTGTGTGTGTGTATATGAGTGCGTGAGTGCCTGCTGTGTGTGTGTATGTGTGTGCCTGTGTGTGTGTGTGTATATGAGTGCCTGCGTGTGTGTGTGTATGAGTGTGTGTGTGTTGCTTACCATCAGCAGCTCCAGCCCGAGCCTGTGGAGGGAGGGGGGGGAGAGTAGCGGGTCCCTCCGCTCAAGTCACGCCCCCTCCCTGTCAAGCCTCCCACTCCCGCCCACCTCCCACTTCGGCCCCCGCTCCCTACAGACCGCATATCGCGCTCTGTGTATGTCAGCGCCCCGCCTGTCTGCAGTTCGGGCGCGCTGACTCTGGGAGCGGGGCCTTAGCCTTACTCTCTGAGTTTTGCCTTTCCAAAGGAATTTAGATATTACTGTAGCATATGCATGGAGCGAAGATCCCTCAAAACCACCGGGACTGGTATGGTTTGAAATAAATAAATAAAGGAGACGAGGTAGAAGATTAATTTTAACACAGTATATCCTACCCAGCCAAGCTATACTGTAAGATAACCACCGCCCTAGATCTCCTTTTAGGGTTTGTAGTAATTTGGGATAATTCGCACCATGCAGAATCTTGTAGTTATTTGTGATGTGAACCAACTGGTATTGCTTTAGGTTGCCAGTTAAAGTTAAAATGTAAGGTTATCAGCTTCCCGTTTCTTTAGGTAGATTCACATTTAGGGCCTCAGACTTGGATTGATTGATTTTAAATCCTGAGATTCTATTAAACTTTACTAATAAGCTAAAAATGTTGGGTAGTGAGTGAGAGGCCTCGACAGCATGAGCATGATGTCATCTGCATATAGGACTATCTTGTGTGTCGGATCATTAATTTGTAGTCCCGATATATCCGTGTTCCTCCTAATCTGTTCTGCCAATGGTTCCATGCACAATGCGAACAGCAATGGCGAGAGCGGACATCCCTGTCTTGTACCACTCTTAACTTGGAAAGTCTCTCATGGGAATCCCTGATGAAAAACCTTTGCTGACGGCGCGGTGTACAGAGCTGTGATCACTTTTAAGATTCTACCCCGAACCCGAATGCCCTCAGTGTGGCTTCAAGATAAGACCAGTCTATCCTATCAAAGGCTTTTTCAGCATCTAAACTCAACACCATTGTAGGTACTCTTCTGTTATTAGCCAATTCGATCAAATCGATTTATACGTCTGGTGTTATCGGCCGCCTGCCTGTTAGTTATATAGTCCACCTGGTCTGGGTGGACCAGTCTGGGTAGGATATGACTGTTAGCTAATAATTTGGAATAAATTTTAATATCCGTATTTATTAATGAAATTGGTCTGTAGCTTGTGCAGTTTGTCGGGTCTTTGCCCTCCTTGAGTATCAGGGAGATAGAAGCCTGAAGCATTCAGTCCGGGAATGAAGCTCCCGCCAGCACCGCATTGTACATCCTCAGCAAATGGGGGGCTAATAACTTGTCACATTTTTATAATACTGAGTGGAAAAACCATCAGGACCTGGGGCTTTAGAGAGTTTCAAATGTTTAATCACCTCAAGGACCTCTTCAATAGAAAACTCTCTCTACAATTGCTCTCTCCTCTCTGCCCAGCCTCGGGAGATCCGAATCTCTTAAGAACTCCCTTAAGGCCACCTCCATTTTAGCTCCATGGGAAACTTTATTCCCAGTATACAGATCGTCATAGTAATTTTTTAATTCTTCTATAATTAGCTTCGGATTGGAGGTCAGAACTCCATCCTTTCTGCGAATCGTATCTATATAATAGTTGGGCATTCTGTTTCGGATTTTATGGGCCAGCATGGTATCTGGCTTGTTGGCTTCTTCAAAAAAGTTGTTCACACAGTACATTGACGTGGTCGCGGTACATCGATGATGTGCTGCTCCTTTGGAGTGGCACATCAGATCAATTTCACGCATTTGTTCACAAATTGAACATTAATCATTAATGTTCAACCAGCTAGTTCTAATAGTCATCTCCTCTCTGGGTCTTTATCATTCCTTTCGATCTAAAACTAACCTCCTTGGCTCCTCTCCCTTCCCCCTTCTATGCCCTCTAACTTCACCCTCAACCACCCCCCCTTACCCTTACCCTTAACCTCCCTCCTTTGCTCATTTGCTGGACCCTCTCCTGGTAAACTAACACATTGCCATGACCTCCCATGTCTGTCACAGCAGCCAACATTTGTTTCTAGGAGTGGATTGCCCTGCTGCTGCAGCGTCTTGCGGGGGCCCGCCATTTAAAATTGCAGGCTACACTCCCTCTCCCCTTGAGCCATACCTCTGGCTCAGCCATCCATAGACCCAGTGCTGCATCTGTCATCGTTCTTGCCACGGTCTGGGGTCCCCTGGCCGGGGGAGGCGGAATTCGTGTATCCCCCAGCCCGACTCAGGAGCCCCCTGCATTCCAACCAAGCTACTCAGGCTCAGAGCGGCATCACTGCGCTTCGCCGCCATTACTAACCGCCGCGTGTTCCTAATGTAGCGGGGGATGTCTGGCTGCTTCTCCCCTGCCGCATCATTTCTGCACCACTTCATTTCAGCTATCTGCACGGGCCATCATAACAATTTTGTGGATCCTCGTTCCCAGGTGGGTCCTCCATGAGATCTCCCGACTCGGCATAGGTAATAACTTTTCTTCTTTCTTATCAGGACCGCACAGATTACCCGGCTCCAACTTCAGGCTTTGATCTTTGAACATCCAGGACACACAACAGAGGATCGACAATGTCCCTTTAAAAGTCAATTGACTGGAGATACAGGCAATCTTGGCTCTTTAGAACCTCAGCTGGCCGCCCAATCCTCCTGGCCTCGTGTTGAGCTCCTCACCATCGCGCCAGGATGCCTCCGGAGACGGTTCATCCTCTGAGAGGTGAGTGAAGTTTGATTTTATTTCTAGCTTTTTAAGGAATTCGGCTCCTTCTTCTAGAGAGCGCATGGCTACAGCCCGGCCACCTTTAATGACCAGTAATCCAAATGGGAAAGTTCAGTGGTAGCGGACGCCATTTTCCCTTAGGATTCTGGTCACCGTCTAGCGTACTTGGGGACAGGTCTTGGAATAGTTTTATTTGTACATCCTGAAATATTTTGATGGGAACATTTCTCGTAACCTTAGACAGAGCTTCCTTAGTTTTAAAGAAGTGGAGGTGGGCTATCACATCCCTGGGGGCATCCTCCCCCTGTGGCTTGGCCCTCAGTGCCCTGTGGCATTGATCGAGCTGGATCACTGTCACAGTAGCTTATGACAAGATATAATGAACACCAAATATCTGGGTTGAACTGAACGAGGCTTAGATATAATAAAATATAATTTATTCCTTAAAAAAGGTGAACACAGCAATATAGTACAATTAACAGGCAAGAAGGTAACACTTACTTAGAGTTGGGGAATGGAGAAGTATCAGCTAGCAATTCTCCAGCAATCCGGTGACATTCCAGGTGGAATCAGAAGAACAACTAAAAACTGTAGGGTGGACACAGTTTATATACCTGTGTAACCCTATTCTTCACATTGAATACAGACTATTGGTGAACAATTATCTGTATCCAATCCCTAATGTGGAGACACAGATTAACCCATGCCCCCCAGCTAATTAGCCCATGTGTACTGGGACTCTATGGGTAGCCCCATAATTAAATCAGGGGTGACGACCAGTCTACCAAATGAAGTATCTGCATTGTTTGTAGGTGTAGACATAACACTTACAAACCACTCCAGTTTGATGATTCTCCACCCTCAGGTAACAATTAGAGTGGCAGAGTCTGTTGATTAGTACTTGGTCTGTTGATTAGTACTTAGTTCCTAGTGTAAACAATCAGGGCAGTTAACTTTTGATCACAGTGCTTAGGCTCAATCAGCCCTTCATGACCTATTAGCCTAGCAGATCGAGTCTGCATTTTCAGAACAGATCCACATTCCTGGACCGCAGTCCAGTTAACCCCTTGCCTCCCTGGTGAGGTCAGGGGGTGGCCATATGGGGTGCAACCCCTTTAATACCGGGCCAACACCCCTCTCCCTCTACAATCACTGTCTATGTTGTTTCAGGCAGGACCGAGTTAAGCCAGCGGGAGACAAAGCCCTCAACATCTGTGATTGTTTCAGGTATCCCTCTTAGCCTGATATTATTTCTCCTGTCGCGGTTTTCTGCATCTTCTTGCCGCTCCATGAGGCCTGTCATCTGTGCCTTCAGGTGAGCTGTAGTCTTTTCCTGCTTCTTCATTGCTTTAGCTGTGGCATCCATTTTCCTCTCTAACTCATCGGTCCTATCCCCGATCTGGCCAATATCTCTTTTCAGATCTGATATTTCTGATTGGAAAAAGGACTTAAGATCATTTAACAGGGTCTTCAGATCACTTTTTAAGTCAACTCTAGGGACCAGCTCTCTATTGTCCCCCTCCTGTCTTGATTCCATTTCAGAGTCAGACCCCCCGGATTCCCTTAATGGCGTGTCGCTTCCTGATCTTGTGTGCTCTGAAGCAGTAAAATTGGACTTAAGGTCTTTAGATCTCTGCCGGTTTTTCGATCGTGTTGTCATTCCTGTGTGTTCCGACACCGGATTCTGAGCTTTGATGTGGTTTTCGGGCGCTGATTGCAGTTAGTTATATGGTTATTGCCCTGGGCATCGGCGTAGCTGGAAAGCTAAGCTGCCATCTACTCTGCTGCCGCGCATGCGCCTCCCACTGTTCTGTTTTTAGACCCATTACTGTACTCCAATTGGGAGCTACATTGGAACATGTGCGTGCAGGGGAAATATTGAGCTGGACTATATTGGTTAAGTGATTGGATTATTCAGTTGAAGACATTAATTTTCTTAAAGACATTCGTTTTTCAAGGACCTTTTTTGTACTTTTTTGTATGCTTTTTGGCATTTATTTGATTTTGTTAGTTTTCTTTTCTCGCACACATTACTATTCTTGTCTGACCTTTTTGGCTATAAATATTAATTATTTATATATTATGAGAACCTATGCTGACATTTTTGGAAATTAAATTTTTCTAATCTACAGTATACCTATTTAAATAAATGTTTGGATAACTTATGAGTTCTGATCTCCTATTTGTTTTATATGTACTGTATATGCTTGTTGGCCATTTTTCTGAACAGGGTCTAGGTATTTCTAGCACCAATTGCCCTGTAGGGTAACATACTGTAGTTAATAGGAACAGTGAATGCTATAGGGTTCCTTTTATTATGTTTATATGATGTATATGTTTGCTCATGACAGACACTTCACTGATTACATATAATACATATAATGTCATAAAAACCCCCAATGAAAGGAGCTCAAGTGCAATGATAATTGGTGTTTGTCCGAAACAACACTGGTAGTGTCAAGGAAATCATTTCATACAACCTATGAGAACACTATTTATTATAATCTTACATAGATCCAACACATGAATCTTACACATACAGTAGCCCCTACAGATTTTTCACTTGAACTAAGGAATGTTGCCCACTTTCTAAGCCAACAAGATTAAGATGCAGCCACCTCTGGGGATGAATCATGGAAGCATAATTCTGGTGTTCTCGTTTGGATGGCAGGCTCAAAATGGGAGACAATAATAACATTATTTCTGTTTCCCAACTACAATAAACAAGACTGAGTAGATGTACAGACCATGTGACTGCGTAATGCTAAAGACCCCAACAGTAGGATAAATGAATGAATGAATAACCAGATACTTATAGGGGGGACCCCTAAACATAAACTTGATAGAAGACAGGTACTGGGTTGCAGTCCCGGATGGTAGGCTCACTAATAAGTGATGCTGTTGTTAACAATAACACCAGGAAGATTGAGCATAATAACACCGTATAACGTACCAATTGTCTAAATAAAGTCCTGAACAGGAAAACATGTAGCAAGCGATTGACTCACTCTGAGTGCTGCACAGTCCATGCGATCCACAGGTGAGGGGTCCCCAGGTGTGCTTCTAAAAGATTATTTATTGGTCATGGAAAAACAGGGCAATGGAGAGCCCTACCTCCCTTTTTATGGGATACGCACCCTCCTTTCTACTTTTTTGATACCTACAGTAGTGCTCTTCCAGTTTTTCTCCTTCTCTTGAGTAGATGTACAGTAGTGTGTGATGTCTGCTGAAAGCCTTCAACTACTACATACTGTAGTTTGACTAAGCTCTAAAACAGCAGCAAAGTATTCCAAAAATATCTGTAGTTGGTTTGCTCTTGGTTATCTGAAGTACTCACAATTTGATGTGCAATATAAGCAATATATAAGGTTATAGATGTTTTTTGATTAAATGGTGCAGGGAAGAACACAGTCCAGTAATTCATTAACAACCTGGAAAATGTAAGTACTGTATTTACATCAGCAACCTCTGTTTGCCTCCTAGAATTCTTCTTAGATTGTAAGCTCTTGGGACAGGAGATCTGATTTAATATTGCTCTAAGCCCTTGCCCCCCTAAAGCACATCACTCAATGCACTGCTGACTTCTTCGGTTTTTAAATACAATTTTTCATCTTTCAAAAAGTAAGTGCCATTAACAATATTCAAAGCTTGTTAATAATAATGACAGTAATATAAATAATATTATTTAACATTTTTTGCATATCAATTTTTAAGATACTACTAATTTAAACTGATACAGCTTTTATGGTCATTGATCTTATGTGTATAATGAATATTTCTATATATATAATCAGGTAACAGAAGCACAGGAACTCACAAATTCAAAAAGGTGATGTATAATATTCAACGTATGTGTGTGTGTGTGTGTGTGTGTGTATATAATATGTGTATGTGTATATATATATATATGTGTGTGTGTGTGTATATGTGTGTGTGTGTGTATATATATGTGTGTGTGTGTGTGTGTGTGTATATATATATATATATATATATATATATATATATATATATATATTTATTTTATTTTTTTACAATTATTCAGTTTGCCTGAGCTGCATGTTTTTAAGTCTATAAGTTAAAGTGGAAACAATAGTTTGTACTCACCTGATTATGGTGCATAAAATGGCACCAAAAGAACCCTGCCAGTGTCAGAGCAAATAATCCAAACAGTATGGTGTACATGATAACATTGTGATTGTTCCTGGGTACCAATCGTGCCCTCTCAGGGGCTTGAATAAAAACACAATTTTCCATGTTTTCCACTGTCTCTCGCTTATTACAAGTTAGAAGGAATTAAGTGGCTCTGAATGCAGGTGCCAGAATAGTGATGTGAAGTCAAACCAGGCTGAAATTAGACTGAGAAGGCCAGGGATGCCCTGAGGTTTTTATACAAGAATCAAGAGGCGGGACAGGGAGTCTCTGTGTGCCTTTGTTTCTCTTTCTCAGTTCATTTCATCATCACATTGCAGAGGGAGATAAAACGATGGTTCCCTCTGAAACTAACAACGAAGCCAACTTTAACCTGGCTGCTGGCCAAACAACTAGGAATAGTAGTGACGTTGCAATTTCAAGTTTGGAGTTTCAAGTTTGGCTATTTTTGCACAACACGTGTGTATCTTGTGGCTGTTTGCAACAATTAACTGTTTTTAATGGCTTTGAGATGAATGTGTTTGCATATACTCGGTAAATTAAACTGTGTGCATATGTTATTGTTGTGCAGTATGTTTCTATGAGCTGTGCTCCTTTAAAATACATGTCTGTTTATATTCTTATGTAATAAGTGTATGTTCTCTTTGTTTGCATTGCACACCGTTTATGTACACGTACTATTAAACTTTAGTAAATAGAAACTTAGGAGGCTATAAATAAAGGGACGCAATAAAAAATGTTGCCATAAAAACAGATGCTTTCAAACATGGGTCTCTTTGTATAAATATATCAAGGTTTTGACAGCACTTTTGCCCCGTGGGCGTCAGGAGGAGGAGTGTTACGGGAGCAGTCACTAGACGCACACATTATAATGAGATGTATAAAACGGTTAATGAACACACAATCACTGCAAGCTCTAATCCCAGCACCCACAACAACATATACTGTATATTTTTGTGCCAAAAGGAGTATTACTGGGCATGGCCAAATGTATACAACAAAATACAAAAATACCCAATGTTACATCCAATGGGACAGAAAATACATACTAAAAATACTCAACTGTCTGTCTTCTCATGAGTAAGGGTCATTTAGTTAAACCCTTTGGCCAAAGCATTAGAAGCCTGCAAGCCACGTCACGGCATGACCACGGCATAACACTCCACTGTAGAGGTAAATGAGAATACTCACAGGTAGTATTAGGACCTGCATAGTGGTCGTGCCGTGACGTGGCTGCAGGCTTATAACGCTTTGCCTAAAAGGTTTCGCTAAATGACCCTTATGAGAATACAATCATTTAAGTATGTTACTATGTATTTCCTGTCCCATTGCATGTAGCATTGGGAATGTTTGTCTTGTGATGTTTAAAAACTGTGTCTGGGTGCATAATTTCTTTCTATTGTATGTCTCACCAGTTTCTGAATAGTCATAAGCTCATGTAAATAAGGATCTACATCTAATGCCAATCACTTGTTTAAATGTTTTCTAACTTTTGGCGCAGATACAGGAACAAATATTATAATTTGTATTAGCTGATGTCTAGTCACACTTGGCCATGCATTACGGCTGCGGGCATCGACGGGATGGCGTCACAGGTCATGGGTCACGCACACCCGCGTCACGTGACGCACCCGGAAGTCACCGCAACTTGTCTATGCGGCTTCGGGGTGAGTATAAATTTCACTCCACTTGTAACTTGTGTATTCACCTTGATAAAGGACTGTCTAAGTCCGAAACGCGTTGGTGTGTTTTGTATTACATATTTTTGATCCAATAAATAGCTATATTTTTATGGGAACGTACGCCTGTTGGTTTCATTGCTGGTTCAACAGCACTGGATATAGTGCTTACTTTTTCTCTCCCTTTTCCTGCCTGAAGGGTACATAATTCATATTGACACCTATAGGTTGTATTCTCTGCCGCTTCCTGATAATTGTTACACAACCTGCTTTACAAAACATACTGTAACAGCACTTGCTTGTAAAAGCTTGTTCAACTGCAACTAGGATGAATCTCCTGGAACTATTGTCCCATTAAAGTGGCACTTTGTATTTTTGATCTCACCCATACCCACACTAAAAAATAAAGAAATACCCAAAATGTTGCATGTTCATGGGAAACACCAATAGCTACTATGTATCAAGGCAAAAGTGGTGCTATTCTGTACCATGTGTAGTGGGGGAAAAAATCCAATCAAAATCAGTAGGAACTTTGTCTTTGTTACATCCAGTGCAGTTTTTCTGCCCCAGAATTTAATATATACTGTAGACGCCCCTGTATGGCAGATTGACTATCAATGTGGATATGCTGGAAGTCTCAGTAGAATCATGAAAGGTAACAGGATCTTTTCCTGGGGCATAATATAGAGGTGGGGGTGGGGTGGGTGTGGGGGGGGGGGCGGGGTTCACACAACCTAGCACTTACAGTAGTATCATGCCAGACCTCAACATAAGCAGCTAATTAAATTAGCTTGGTATGGATCCAAAAAGACACAGGTAGTCAGATAGTCTAACCTGGTTTCAACATCTACTGTCTCAATTAAATCAGTGCAGCAATTCCCCGAAAGCCTATGTGAGTTTAATTCATCTGATCTTAAATGATGGGGAAAAGCTAACATATTGCCAGGAAAATGCCAAAATAGCATAATTAAGCATGTACAGATATGGAAAATAAGTATAAAATCATAAAAACAAATAGGAAACTAAAATAGAACAGAACAACTTCTAATAATAATAATAATAATAATAATAATAATAATAATAATAATACTAATAAAAAATGTATAGTGATAAAGACCTAGAGATGGGAACTTGATAAGGTACAAGAAAAAACAGTGTAAAAGGCGCTCCTATATTTGGAGTATATAGTGAATAATAAAAGTGAATAGTTCAAATAGTTGTAGCGTGATCTAGAGTGATATAATTATAATGAACAAATATCCAATGAACAAATATCCAGGCAGTGTGAAGGATTCCGCAAACAAGTTGAGTGCTGAGTGATAATAGTGAAACACAAATTGAAGCTCAAAATCTTATGAAAGATCCACCTCAGTGGAATAATGTAGCGAAAATTTTGGGGAGCGCCGGTGTCGCCATAAATAGAAAACATAAAAATAGAATATAGTGTAATACGTCTTTTGGCAGGAATTATTTCCCTGTAGATAACTTATGAGATGTTGACTCACATTTCCTTAGCAAAACATCAACATTTCCCACACCTCGGTTTGGTGAAATTTAGCAGGTTTGGGAGAGCTGGCCTTCGCCTGGAATTTCTTATGTTTGGAGGTCTTTTTAGAATAGCTGGGGTAGTTGTCCCTTAATGCTTATATATGTGTGTCACCTTTTTAGGCGGTTCATGCAGGGTTAGTGTAGGTCAAGCATGTCAAACTTGCGGCCCGCGGGCAGCATGCAGCCCACAACGAGTATCTGTGCGGCCCAGCCAATGTGTCCCGGTTACGGCGGCGGTGAGGAGGATGCGGCAGCTGGTAAGTATTCTCTGTGTGAGTGAATGCTGCCAGGGGATTGGATGAAGGGCCGCATGGGTTTGAATGAAGGAGGCGGGGCCGCAGGGGATTGGTCGCAGGCAGGTCAGAGGAAGCCGGGGGCGGGGCTTCCGCTTTGTGCAGAGCACACGGTGAGTGTGTCTCTGCCTTCCCGCTCCTGGCTCCTTTGCCTGCTGCGCGGTGTCCCCCGCCGGGCGGGCAGCCACAGGGACCCGGGGCTGAGGCACTCACCCCCTTTGCCGCTCACCCCCCTTGCCGCTCACCCCCCTTGCTGCTCACCCCCCTTGCTGCTCACCCCCCTTGCCGCTCACCCCCCTTGCCGCTCACCCCCTTTGGCGCTCACCCCCCTTGCCGCTCACCCCCTTTGGCGCTCACCCCTTGGCGCCCCCCTCATTGCACCCTTGGTGCTCCCTTTGCCCCCGGTCCGCATGGTGCAAGAGATGGGCATGGGGGCGTGCAGTGGTGGTGCGCGATCGCTGGCGGGTGTGGGTGCAGTGGGAGGCTCAAAAAGCAGGCCTTTCCTCTGTCCCCCGCCACCCCCCCCCCCTCCAGTCACTCACATCCGTCGCTGTACTCCACTTTGTGTGTGTGGAGGGGGGTGAGTGTGTGTGTGTGGGGAGGGAGTGTGTGTGGGGAGGGGGGAGTGTGTGTGGGGAGGGGGGAGTGTGTGTGTGGGGGGGGAGTATGTGTGTGGGGGGGGAGTGTGTGTGTGTGTGTGGGGGAGTGTGTGTGTGGGGGGGGAGTGGGTGTGTGTGTGGGGGGGGAAGTGTGTGTGTGGGTGGGGGGGAAGTGTGTGGGGGGGGAAGTGTGTGTGTGGGGGGGATGTGTTTGTGTGGGGGGGGATGTGTGTGTGTGGGGGGGGAATGTGTGTGTGTGGGGGAATGTGTGTGTGTGGGGTGTGTGTGTGTGTGGGGGGGAATGTGTGTGTGTGGGGGGGAATGTGTGTGTGG